>NC_050525.1:705395-833884 GCF_002922805.2 Oryzias melastigma | reverse complement strand
CGAACCGGAGCCGCGTTAGGGTGCAGGAGCTCTCCAGGTCCTAGCGCTGGCCGGTTTTAGCTAGCAGCTCGGTGGTTGTAGACCCGCCCGTGATCGAGTGAGAGCAGCCGGTGAGTTAGAGGGCGGGACGCCCGCGTGGTATGGAAAGGCAGGTATGAGAAAAATCCGCGATTAATGCGTCAAAAAAATTGTCGGCGTCAAGCACATGTCGGATTAACGCGTTTTTAACGCGACAAATCTGACAGCCCGAATATATATTTACATATATATATATATATATATATATATATATACACAGTACAGATAGATAGATAGATAGATAGATACAAAATATGATGACATTTGTCGATTGTAAAAAAATTGGTTATATTTTGAAAACAAACTGGATTTTCTCGTGTGTCTTGATGTAACTTCTTGCCAGAATTGACGCAGATTGCTTGCAGCTTGTGCACAAAATAGAGCAGACGCCAAAAGAATCCGCTGTACGGTGCGAGCCGTCCGCGGAGGACCGCGCCGCTCAGCGCCTGGTGTGAATGAAAGGGGTGTCCGTTCTGCGCCACTTCGCAGCGCTTCCACATCCAGTGTGAACCCGGCATTAGACTCCTACAGCCCCGTGACCCTGAAAGAGACAAAACGGTTGGGTCACACCGCTCTTGTCCTTCAGAATCTACTGAAATTATCGTTTTAACGGTTGAAAAGTTACAGTATGTTAAAGATTTTGTGTTTAAGTGTCACCAACAACACCTCAGGTTTTGAAGGGTTAAAAACAGGCAGTTCTGTGCTTAATCTTCTAACTTAATATGTCATTCAGGTTTGGCAAAAGTATACAGAAAGTTTCCAGGATGACCCCTATCATCACCCAACAGTAGCTGGATTGGCTTTAGCAGCCTGTCAGGGGTTCTGGGGATGGACGGACAGATTTACAGCAGATTCAGACGCAGCACTTCTGCCTGAAGCTGCATCTGTAACCACTGCCCCTTTACTTTTGGAAGTCTTTACCACAGTGAAGGACGCTCAATAAAGAAAATCTGATCTAACACACAAATACTGGTGATGCCAAAATTGTTAATGGGCTATATGCACGACGTACTTCCGCATTCAGCCATTGAATGCTCAGTCATTTCCGATCGGAACCGTGGACTATTATTTATGTAGAAATAGCGGAGTATTTAGACTTTAAAAGATGTCTTTTGGAGCTAACAAGAGTCACTATAAATGATATTAGGCGCATTGTTTGTTTTTCTAGTAAAATACCATCCATCCATCCATCCATCTTCCTCCGCTTCATCCAGGACCGGGTCGCAGGGGGAGCAGTCTAAGCTAAGATGCCCAGACTTCCCTCTCCCCGGCCACTTCCTCCAGCTCCTCTGGGGGGACCCCCAGACGTTCCCAGGCCAGCCGAGAAACATAGTCTCTCCAGCGTGTCCTGGGTCTTCCCCGGGGTCTCCGCCCAGTGGGAAATGCCCGGAACACCTCTCCAGGGAGGGGTCCAGGAGGCATCTGGACCAGGAGGCATCTGGACCAGATGCCCGAGCCACCTCAACTGGCTCCTCTCGATGCGTAGGAGAAGCGGCTCTACTCCAAGCTGTCTCCGGGTGACCGAGCTTCTCACCATATCTCTAAGGGAGCGCCCAGCCACCCTCCAGAGAAAACTCATTTCACCCGCTTGTAGTCGGGATCTAGTTCTTTCGATCATGACCCAGAGCTCATGACCATAGGTGAGTACTGGAACGAAGATCGACCGGTAAATTGAGAGCTTTGCTTTCTGGCTCTGCTCTCTTTTCACCACAACGGACCGGTACAGCGACCGCATAATAGCGGTAAAATACCCCAAAATAAAAATGCAAAAAGATTTTAACTTGTATTTGTAGACCTACCTAGCAAACTTCGAAGGTAACTTTGTTAATGCTAATGTTTTAGCTCATGTTTACGTGCAACCAGCTCTAAAACTGATGGACATTCATGTTGGCGACACGTTGGCTGCATTGTTTCATGTATTTTATGTGAATCCAAAGCTAAACTTCGCAGTATTTAATGAAGTCCTGTTAGCTGTCATGAAGCTAGAGCTCGAAGCGCTGCTGCAGCCGTGGCCGTGATCGGGAACCATTTGGAGCATAAACACGAACCGGAACCGTAATCCTAACCTTAACCTTTCCTCCGAGTCCGTGAAGCCAAGAAAAAAGCTTCAGAACTGACTGCAGTATTTAGAAAATTACATGTTAACACTGTTGTCACTTTTCATTTGGGCTAATGCTAACTAGCATGAAAGAGACGTCCGAGGTAAAAACAGAGTGATGTTAGTGTCTGGGGATGGGGGGGGTGTTAGGTGTTAGAACTTCTGGTTGAGGAGTCGAATAGCCTGCAGGAAGGAGCTCTTCCTCATCCTCTCTGTGTTGGCCTTCAGGGATCGGAAACGTTTCCCTGACCGCAGAGAGTAGAGTCCGTTGTTGGGGTGCCTCTGGTCTTTCCATATCCTGTGTGCTCTGGTGCAGGACCGCTTGTTGTAGGTGGTCTGCAGGTCAGGGAGTTTGGTACGGATGGTGCGCTCAGCTGATTGCACTACCCTCTGGAGAGCTTTCCTGGCCTGTTTAGTGGTGTTTCCAAACCAGGCTGAGAAGTCCTTCAGGCGCCAGAGGTGGTGAAGATACAGCCAGGCTTTCTTCCCCAGAGTGTTAACATGGCAGGTCCATGTGAGATCCTGCATGATGTGAAGACCTAGGCACTTGAAGCTGTCCACTCTCTCCACTGGTGTCCCGTTGATTGTGAGGGGCCGGTAGTTCCTCACCTGCTTTCTTCCAAAGTCCACTATCAGCTCTTGGTTTTGTTGACGTTGAGGAGGAGATTGTTGACTTGACACCATGACTCCAGGGTTTTAATCTCCTGTAGGAAGGCTGTCTCGTCGTTGTTGGAGATCAGACCTACCACAACAGTGTCATCAAAAAACTTCACAACACTGATGGAGTTGGAGGTTGCCACACAGTCCAAGGTGTAAAGTGTTGGGGGTGTGCATTGGAAAGACTTTGAAGATACAATATATATCCAGATACATGTCTCATGATACAACATATATCGCGATATATCCCAAGACTGGACCAGAAAAATGTTTCACTTTTTTTAAACCGACCAATCAGAAACCAGCTTTAAACCGACCAATCAAGAGCCAGCTTTAAACCGATCAATCAGGAGCCAGCTTTAAACCGACTGATCAGGAGCCAGCTTTGAACCGACCCATCAGGAGCCAGCTTTAAACTGACCAATCAGGAGCCGGCTTTAAACCGGCCAATCAGGAGCCATCTTTGAACCGACCAATCAGAAGCCAGCTTTAAACCGACCAATCAGGAGCCAGTTTTAAACCGA
The DNA here is from genome assembly GCF_002922805.2 of Oryzias melastigma. Lineage (NCBI taxonomy): Eukaryota > Metazoa > Chordata > Actinopteri > Beloniformes > Adrianichthyidae > Oryzias > Oryzias melastigma. The sequence goes on along the minus strand of NC_050525.1, from coordinate 830,527 downwards.
CCAATTTTCTATCGCGATTAATCGCATTTTGTCCAGAGTTAACTCGCGATTAATCGCAAATTTACATGTGGCCTTTTTTTAAGGAAAAAAATGTGTGGTTAGTGGAATTTAGCAGTTCTACATTATTTATGAAAACAAGAATGGCAAAATTAATAGTTTTCATCAGAAATACTTTATTTTGTAACATTGTATTGAGATAAACTTTCTTAACAATAAATGCCTAACAAAAGCCCAAGTGCAAGTGAAGGGCATTTTAAATTCAAAACTTCAATCAACGTTCAGTAAAATAAAATTAAAAAACATCAAAACTAAAATTTCCATAACACTTTCATGTTCATTTTTTGTCAGGACCAAATCTTTTAAAATAGTTAATGAGGGTTGGATTGATTCAGATGGAGCACTACTGAAGGCCTAGGTGTGAAATGCACGGCCCGCCACTGCTGTAACCTCACTCTTCCACTCTGGTTCCTCTCATTCACACACATGTACTCTGTCTTACTGCGGCTAACCTTCATTCCTCTCCTTTCCAGGGCAAACCTCCACCTCTCTAACTCCACCTCCACCTGTTCCCTGCTCTCACTACAAATCACAATATCATCTGCAAACATCATAGTCCATGGTGATTCCTGTCTAACCTCATCCGTCAGTCTGTCCATCACCATTGCAAACAGGAAGGGGCTCAGAGCTGATCCCTGATGTAATCCCACCTCCACCTTGAACTCCTCTGTCACCCCTACAGCACACCTCACCACTGTCTTACAGCCCTCATACATGTCCTGCACTGCTCGGACATACTTCTCTGTCACTCCAGACTTCCTCATACAATACCATAGTTCCTCTCTGGGCACTCTGTCATAAGCTTTCTCCAGATCTACAAAGACACAGTGGAGCTCTCTCTGACCTTCTCTGTACTTCTCTATCAACATCCTCAAAGCAAATGTTGCATCTGTAGTGCTCTTTCTTGGCATGAAACCATACTGCTGCTCACAAATGTTCACTTCTGCTCTTAGTCTGGCTTCCACTACTCTTTCCCACACCTTCATTGTATGGCTCATCAGCTTTATTCCTCTGTAGTTACCACAACTCTGCACATCTCCCTTATTCTTAAAAATGGGCACCATCACACTTCTCCTCCATTCCTCAGGCATCTTCTCACCACCTAAGATCCTGTTGAACAACCCGGTCAAAAACTCCACTGCCATCTCTCCTAGACACTTCCATACCTCCACAGGTATATCATCAGGACCAAGAGCCTTTCCACTCTTCATCCTCTTCAAAGCCCCTCTCACTTCACCTTTACTAATCTTTCTTACTTCCTGCTCCACAACCGTCACCTCTTCTACTCTTTGTTCTCTCTCATTCTCTTCATTCATCAACTCTTCAAAGTATTCTTTCCATCTTTCCATTACACCACTGACACCTGTCACCACATTACCATTCCTATCCTTGATCACCCTAACCTGCTGCATGTCCTTCCCATCTCGATCTCTCTGCCTTGCTAGTCTGTACAGGTCAGTCTCTCCCTCCTTACTACCCAACCTAGCGTACAAGTCATCATAAGCTCTTTGTTTGGCCTTTGACACCTCTACTTTCACCTTACGCTGCATCTCCCTGTACTCCTGTCTACTCTCCTCAGTCCTCTCAGTGTCCCACTTCTTCTTAGCTAGTCTCTTACTCCGTATACACTCCTGCACCTCCTCATTCCACCACCAAGTCTCCTTATCAACTCTCTTTCCTGATGACACACCAAGTACACTCCTACCTGTCTCCCTGATCACATTAGCTGTAGTTATCCAGTCATCTGGGAGTACCTCCTGACCACCCAGAGCCTGTTTCAACTGTTTCTTAAAAGTCATGCAACAATCTTCTTTTTTCAGCTTCCACCAGTTTGTCCTCTTCTCTGCCTTTGCCCTCTCTTTCTTCATCTTCTTCACCACCAGAGTCATTCTACACACCACCATCCTGTGCTGTCTGGAAACACTCTCACCAACCACTACTTTACAGTCACTGATCTCCTTCAGATTACACCGTCTACACAAGATGTAGTCTATCTGTGTGCTTCTACCTCCACTCTTATAGGTCACTCTATGTTCCTGTCTCTTCTCAAAGAATGTATTCACTATCGCCATTTCCATCTTTTTTGCAAAATCAACCACCATCTGTCCTTCTACATTCCTCTCCTGGATACCAAACCTGCCCATCACCTCCTCATCACCTCGGTTTCCTGCACCAACATGACCATTGAAATCTGCACCAATGACAACTCTCTCATTTCCAGGGATGCTCATCATCACTTCATCAAGATCCAACCAGAACTTCTCCTTCTCTTCCAGCTCACATCCTACCTGTGGGGCATACCCACTAACAACATTGAACATGACACCCTCCATTTCTATCTTCAGACTCATCACTCTATCTGACACTCTTTTTACCTCCACAACACTCCTAACAAACTCCTCCTTTAGGATAACTCCTACTCCATTTCTCTTCCCATCTCCACCATGATAGAACAACTTGAACCCTGCTCCTAAACTTCTAGCCTTGCTACCTTTCCACCTGGTCTCCTGGACACACAGTATGTCTACCTTTCTCCTCTGCATCATGTCCACTAACTCTCTACCCTTTCCTGTCATAGTTCCAACATTCAAAGTCCCAACTCTCAGTCCAACACTAGTGACTTTCCTCTTCTCTCTCTCCCTACGAACCCGCCTTCCTCCTCTCCTTCTTCCACCAACAGTAGTCCAATTTCCACCGGCACCCTGTCGGTGAACAGCACCGATGGCGGTCGTTGTTAACCCGGGCCTCGACCGATCCGGTATGGATTTCGTAGGTCTGATTCGCATATTTGATTTGGCAAGATTTTACGTCGGATGCCCTTCCTGACACAACCCTCTGTATTTATCCGGGCTTGGGACCGGCACAATGAGACCCTGGCTTGGGCCCCCTCGTGGCTACATTACCACTGTCTTAACTAATACGTTTCTAAAAGTGTAATTGCAAATTGCTAAATCTAGCATGTAAACTGCTCATTCCCCTGAACAGGTGCTTAAAATATGAAGGAGAAAAAAAAAGCCATTTCTTTCCAGAAACATTATAGTGTGATGACTGGAGGAAGGTGGGTAAAATGCTTTGTTTACATGACAGTCAGAGCTGCAGCTCAAGTTTTCTCAAGTAAATGCGTATTTCACTGCTAATCGCTGCGATGTTGCCCTTTTTTCAGAGCGTTGTCTATATCACTCTGATCCATCAGGTCTCTGAACTAGAATCTATTGCTGTGAAGTTCAGCAGAACTTTTGCTCGCTTTGCAGACAGCATTTTGACGGAGGCTCCTAGCATGAGCCGCTCCGCAGCTTGGCTGTTTGACTCGTTCTTAACTGAGCCGCCACGAAGCATCGCAGTCTACGTTTTTAGATGATACTGGCAGCACGGAGTTTGGGTTTAGTACCCATTCCAAGTCAAAACTAAGTAGTAAATGTGTCATAACAACCACAATCGCGAGGCTGGCTGAACATTTGACAGATCTGGTTGTTGTTTTAGTTGCAGTGTAGAGTTGCTCAAAGACACTCAGTGTGCCCTGTTGCCAACTAGTGGTCGGAGGTTAAAGGTGTAAAACAAAAGCAAGGTGGTGAAGGATGCTCATAAATAATTAAATAAATATCATCCTGTCAACATTTGAAATAGATACAAGTATCACGAAATGAAATATCGCGATATATTGGCGAATCGATTTTTTCCTGCACCCCTAGTAGAGTGCGTATAGTTGCAAGGGGACTAGGACACAACCTGGGGGCTCCAGAGCTGAGGTGGTGCTTCTGAGAGGTGGACCACTCATAGAACCATAACATTAAAAACATTAAATGGGGTTCTCTTTCCCCTCAGTTTCTGGAGCTTTTCTAGAGAGAAGTGTTTCCTGAAAATCACTGAAATTCATGAACAGTTTTTTCAACGTGGTCCTTGGAGAACAGAAAGAGAACACTAGGAAGAAAAAGCCACAGAAAGGCTATGCTATTGGAAAAACAGGGAAAATAGAGGGACATAAATATAACCAGCTTTGATTACCACCACTGGTTCTATATCAGTCCACTATTCATTGAGAAGCACTAACAGCTAGAAATGTGATAGTCGGTGGCTCAACAATCTCTGCCTCTGGCATTCCAAAGTATGTACATGAGCAGGAAAGAAAGGCTTTCTTGTCTTTAGCATCGACCTGTCTTCCTTGTAACAATGACTGGAGCTATTTGTGTGTAAAGCTGTGCAGGTTTGCACCTGCCTCCCAGTCACAAGACTCACTAAACTGATTCATTTGCATATGCTCCTCCCACTTTTGATACATTCTGCCAGAAAACCTTACACTGCATATTTATCAAAGGCAAAAGCAAACACTATGTGCATCATTCAGCATACTAAATACAATTAGAAAATCACACGGAACCTATAATTAGCTTGAACTCATTTCACATCTGTAAATCTTTTGTAAATCAAGCCTGAAATCTGAACAACAGAAAAAGCTTTGACATTTCCTCTGTCGTAGTCTCAGCTGCCCTTACAGGTCTCTACGGGCCGTCAGCAGGTGGAAAACAGGCAAAACTAATGGAATGAAATGTTAAGATCTTAGACCACATATGTCAAAGTCAAGGCCCGAGGGCCGGATCCGGCCCTCCAGATCATTTTACTTTATGGCCCGATGTTATCTTTCACTTATTTTCTAACTTGTATAATTCTGACAAAATATATTTTTATGGAGAGTAAAATATTGAAAGTTATTTAAGGTTGAAGTTGATGTATTCTGGAATAATATTCCTGCCTTTTTATTATTCCGAATTATGTTAAAAAGTTACAGTTTTAGGCTGTTTTGGAGTTTAGCTAATATTTCAGCAACAGGATAGCTGTTTTGGCTAATTTAAGATATTTTAAAAGTTTGTTGTTCAGTTGTTACCTTGGAAACCAAAACCTGTCCATGAAACTGCTGGACAGAGAATTCTGACCACTCAAGCATCACACTCATCTGAGTCTTACTTGTTAAAACTCTCATTCATCCAGGACGGCTCCACAGCAGGAAGAGTTTCAAATAGGGTCATCTGGAGTTATATGTTTGATGGGGTAACCAAACAGGGAAGTTGGAGGCTGACTCCGCCCACAGCCAAAATTTAAAGATCCGGTCAGGGGGGTGGGGCTAGGGAACAGGACAGTTACTGGAGCTGCAGATCATGACGTGAGACTTCTGAAATGGCATGAAACTCAAATGATTTGACCAATCACAAAATTCAACTGAAACACCCCGATTTAACCTGTAGGGGGCAGCACACAGACTGTTTTTGACTATATTTTCTTGAATTGAACAAGTTTATTTTAATTTATCAAAAATTTGGAAATGACCAACAGACAGAACTGTTAAAGACCCATTAATAGAGGTAAACAGATACAAAAAAGTTGATTTAGAGTTTGGTTACCCTTTAAGTCCAAGATGTTTCACCTCTTTCTGCTACACTTGATTAGCCAACATTAACAACAGTCTTCCAGATTCAGAAAGGGAATTAAAAAACTAGAAGTTAATCCTAACACCTAAACCAGGGCTTTCAAAAGTCCAAGTCAAGTACTAAACTGGTATCCTGATGGATAAACCTCCTCTACATGTGCTCTAAAAATGTCTGTGTTGACACAAAAAGGGAAAAAAAACAAAAACGAGAGGCCCTTCGTGTTTGATTTATTGCTGCCAGGTTTAGTTTGAGCTATCATTTCCTGTGAGAGTTTATCTCTATTTATATTTTTGAACCAGTGAGCTGTAATGTTCCTGTAGGAACAATAAGGTAGAGCATCTATCTGTGAGGCAGGTTTGACCATAGGAGCATTATTTCCTAATCTGGAAACACAAACTGAGAGTAAGTGTATAGAATATATCAGAGGCGGACCTATGAGTGTGAAGGGTCTGCACAGCTTACTGATTGATTGAAGTGGGGTATGTACTATGTCTGTTAAACTGAGGAGATGGAGTACAATGGAACCAAAAGGAATGATTTACCCTTTTTTAACAACTTATGATAAATAAAGTAGTACATAACAAAGCAGTCAGCTGGGCTTGGTTTATCTTTTCTTATTGTTTCTTCAAGAGGCCGAACGGTTTGAAACGGTGCCGGCGAAGAATCCTTTAGAGTTTCTTGGACAGTCCAGACATGCTTGAGATCCACAACAGACCCTTTTCATGGTGACATCAGACAAAATGGCGACGGGGCTAAAAATGCAAACAGTGACTTCCAGAGTTTCCATTTAGAATAGCAATGCTGACAGCTGAACGCTGAACAACACAATTTTACGCAAATAATAAAAGCTAACCTTACAAATTCCAACAGAAAAATGTACAATATTTATTTCATGAATGTCCTGCTGAACTGTATTTTCATTTCCTGTCTTAGATCGTTCACAAATCTAAATATAAATTTGAATCATCCTCCAATATTGGAGGTTCTATTGAAAGTATTGACCTTTCATTTGAGCAGATATTATTCTAACAGGTTCTATTCTGCTTGATGTTATTCACACGTGTTTTAAGTGCGATCAGCACAGAAACTGATGCAAATTCATGTTGTAATAGGAGCAGCTAAGATGCACATTGCTGCATGTTGGCCACGCGTGTTTTAACTGCACCCAATGCTAAATTTTGCTGTTGTAATAAGAGGTATTTGTTGTTTTTCTGGGTATTTTAAGGGGTAATTGTAAGAATAGGCATTCTTTTAATAGGAATATTTTTTTGACGGTTACAAATTATTTTTATCCTTGCTTACATTTATTTTCATGGATCATGGGAAGAGCAACAGCAGAGGGGAGCTACGTCAGGATATAACACAACAGTTATTCGTTTTTTTTATTGTAAGACATGTTAAAATTGTCTGACTTTAACTCTGTGGACCATTCTGAAGGAGGAATACTGACATTTGATCTAAGAGGGAAAACTATACAACCAGGTCGGACATTTAGAACATAAATATTGTACAGTTGGTTATTTTACCTTTTATTATTTACGTAAAATTGCTTTTTTTAAAAAAATGTAATTTAATTAATTAATTTGTTTTTAAATGTATTTATTTAAGATTGCTTTAAACAGCGTTCAGCTGTCAGCTTTGCTGTTCTAAAGTCTTCACTCACCGCAGCTGAGGACAAAATGATTTCAAATAACCCAGAACTTACACTTCATGTTAATTCAGTGTCTTTATGTCTTAAACACCTGTTTCCATAAAGCTTTTAAAACAGCTCTTCAAACACTGGATTTTAGATTTGGAATATTCTGTTGGAGTAGATTAGAAATCTTTTCATTATAAAAGATAAGCCTAAGTTAACTTAGCTAACTAAGTTAATTAACTAAGCCAAGTTAACTGATTTTTCACTTTGTAAACGGAATTAACCTCAATAACGATTCCAGACTTTATATTTCAAGTGGGATACTTCATGAGATCACCATTATGGAATTTCAAGACTTATCTTGAGCGGCTTCCTGGCGGAGAATTTCTGCTAAAATGTCTTCGCTATTGTACTGAAGATCACACGACTGTGGTACATGTCCCCTATAGGCCTCATATGACCTTATGAGCTAAATATTCTTATTTAACCTTCCAAAGACCAAAACTAAATGTCAAATCAAGCTTTTATTGGTCTTAAATCATACATTAGTAAGACATTTTACGTCTAAAACTGCAGTGATCTTTGTGGGTTCAATGAGTCACAACCACTTCTGTCAATTTGGTATCAGAAAGGAAACTGGCAACCAAACTTGTTTTCAATGTCTGATATATATACATAATAATGATGAGATCCCGGTCTTTGCCCTTTTTTATATCTACAAGTTTATAAGTTCCATTTCTTTTCTGTTTATTTGGTTTACAGTTTTCTTTGTTTGTCAGGAAAAAGGATTGTAAAATGTCAAAACAAAAACTCTTTTATCTAATTTGTCTGAACTGGAAGATTTTGCTCGTAACCATGGTGACCAACCGGAACCCTCTGTTGATGTTTGGATGGGTCATTGCAATGCTTTGGACCATCACTCAGTCTGGATTTTCCTGGGATTTAATTACTCTGGTGCTGATTACTGTGTATATGCTGCAGCAACTCAAAGAAGAAAGTTCTGCCTCTTTCAAACAATTATAACTTGTTGATTTTTTATTTATTTATCAGTAAATAATATATTTACTCATTTGTATCACAAAAGTTAACAAAAATGTCATGACTACAGAACACCTAAAGACCCAGACGCTGGAACCCGGAAGAAACACAGCGAGAGACGAGCATGGGAGGTAAAAGGTTTAATGGTGAGGTAAGGAGGTAGAGCTTGAGGTAGGTTCCTGGCATGAGGCAGGTGACGTCACTGGTGGATTCCTCCACAGGAGTGGGTGGCCGTCAGGAATGGAGGTACGAGGAGGCAGAGGCTCGTGGTGTGACCGCAGGGGATCCGGGCTGAGGCTGATTCGGGCGACCGCTCGTGATAATGAGTTCCTGAGGGTGAGCAGAGAAAGCATTAGACAAGGTCTGGCGTGACGTGGCAAAAACTAGGCTTTGACGAAGTGACCAACTATGCACCATCAGGGGCAACGGACTGGCGAGGAATGATGGTCCTGGAGCTCCTTATGAAGGCAGACGAAGGTGATGAGGTGAGTGGTCGCAGCTGGGAGGAATCAGCAGCCAAGTGGAGAGGGGAGGGGGAGGAGACTGACAGAGGCACCATGACAAAAAATCTTTTCCTATTCTGAGAATGAGACTGAGTGTTAAGAATACTTAACTATTTTTTTTTATTCTGTTCAAAAAATCCAATTATCCTTGCATTTTAATCTATTTTCCTTTAAGAAAGTTAAAATACCAAAGTATGCAGACCTTAGAACCTTGGAGTTGCATCCTTATATTGAAATTTAAAAAAAGAAAAGATGATTCAAACAAAGAAAGGAAAATTAAGTGAGCGGATTGTTCATTCAGAGTTCAATCCCACAGTTGTTATGAGCAGAAAAGCAGACTTGGAGAAACCATCCAGCTGAGGAGAAAGCCACTTTCTAACTAGAAAAGTTGCAAATAATGCTAGTCATTCATTCATCTTCCAGGCCGTTTCTTCCCATTCAGGATCGCGGGGGTGCCGGAGCCTATCCCGGCTACTGATGGGCGAAGGCGGGGTTCACCCTGGACAGGTTGCCAGTCTGTCACAGGCTAACCACTGCTCCACCGTGCAGCCCAAATAATGCCAGTGTGAATGCTTTTGCTGGAAGTAGTCACTGAAGATGCTGACGCTATTTGCTGAAAATTGTGACGACATTTACTTTAATTGCTGAAGGGATTTGCTGAAAATGCAAAAGAAAAATTTTAAATTTGCTAAAAAACTGGAAATTTTGTTAAAGAATTATGAATCAGCACTGAAGCTGTAGTAAAATTGCTTAAAAATCCCTAAAACATGCCAATTTTGCAAAAACATTTAGTGTGTTGCTTAAATATGAGCTAAAATCAGCCCAAAAACCTCAGTGGATGCCAAATTAGCCAAAAAAGTTAGCTTGTTGGTGAAACACTAGCTAAACTCCGAAATAGCCTAAAATTCCTCAGTAAACTAATGAGTCACAAACATAGACTAAAAAACAATGGACAGATCAAGCACTGAGGTCCCCCATTGGAAATGCATTACTTCCTCTCCTCTCGAAAGTAGGCCGCCGCTTTCACCGTCAATTCCTGAAACGGATACCGCCATTTGCAAACAATCTTCAGCGATTGGTCTGAGTCATAGCTGAGTCATCGAATCTACAGGAAGTACTGTCGCCAATCAGGAGTGAGTTTATTGCAACCGTCTGCCTCTTTCCACGCCTCTACCACAGGACCGCAAGATGTAAACAGCTTCTTCTTTAATCACGGCGGCTCGGGAGAATCGTACAAGTCATTGTTCAAGCCTTTGAATGAGAACCATTCCAACATTTGATTCTGTCAGCGGTCCTTTGGGATTTACTTACATTTATTCCTTTTGTCGAGATAAAAGGAGCATTTGGGTGACGCCGCTGGAGCAATGCGCGTGTCCCTCTCGCGCGCGCCGCAGCTTTCCAGTTGTCATTCCCGGCCAGGTTATAGTCTGCTCAGATGCACGTGAGAAGCGCGTTCAGCTGTATTTAAAATAAATAACCATCTTAACAAGTGAACAGCTGGATCTTTTTTCTGTTTGAAGATACTACCAGGTCAAAGTTTGTCTCGCGGTCCTGAGACGGCTGCGTCTAATTCAGGCTGAAGCTGGAAAATTGCGGCGAAGCTTAAACTTTGGTTGGTGATTTTATGCGCATATATGTAACTTGTAATTTATAAGCTACAATCAAAACAGTGAAATAATGAAAAATGAACGTTAATCAAACAAAAAAGTCCAAATCACATAACCTCAGAGTGAAATCTATTTCTACAGAGTAAATCCTCATCTAAAAATGTCGACAGCATGCTCCTCTTGTTGTTTTAAACTGCTGCATCGGTACATTCCATTGAGGAAAACAACAGTAGGACAATGATTGGTACATTGTTGAATTGTAAAGTAGGTGTTAAAAGGTCTTCACGGACCCATTGATGAAGTCTGCTCCCATTGGCTACCCGTCATCTGTCAATCAAATGCCCCAGACGGTTTAGAATTTCCTGTTTGTAAATACAATGCTATAAAAATTGAAACGCCTTTGCATTGGGGTGGCTGTGATGCAGAGGTAGAGTACATTTCAGTGAGTCAGGTAAATAAATAAGTAAAAGTCCCATACAGTGCAATTCTGTTTAAGGTGAAATAAATAAAAAATCCGTCATTGTAAGTCAAATCTTTCCAGGTCTCCATGCTGAGCATTAAATTATCGCCTCCTTTTCTTCTGTAAACCTTAGACTTCATAGCATTCTGTACAAGCAAGGATGAAAACCCTTGATTATAAACCTTCATTTCTGATGGTGTGAAGCCACCAGTTCCTATGGACAGAGCAGCCACACGTTCAGAAGGAAAACCGTCCAAGAAGACGAGTACAAGAAAAGAGATCAGCGTTTGTTTCTGAACATTTTATCAAGAAAGGTGTTGACAGACTGCCTTCATGTTCAGACCTGCAGCTGTCCACCAGAGACATCATGACAGAGATGACAATCGCACATCATCATCTCCATTTATCACAGCAGCAACAGTTCAATCATTTAAGTCTTTGTTTGTCACCGATGTTCCTTATTTTGAGCTGATGAACTGATTGATTCTGGTATTGTATACATTTGCAGTAGTTATTTCTTAGTGTTTTTTTAAAAGTACTTTTACAATATTTTTAAATGATGTGTAAGTATTATTAGTCCCAAAAGAGCTAAAAAAAAAGGTGAGTTATGAGGAGTGATGTTTTTACAGTTCTGCAGAATGAGTCTCTTGGCTACCTCAAAGCCACACATTTTCCACCAGCATGTCAGTCCGGTCCCTCTACAGCTGGTCCTAATCTACACAAAGAGGTATTACCTATGCCTGACATGGCATTTGGGGGCTGGCAACAGGAAAGAGTCCAGGTCTTATCCAGATACAACATGCAGCAGTGTCTGAAAAAGACCAGACGTGCCTTTGTTTGGTCAAGGAGGAACATTTAAGCAGAAAAGAGTAATTGTCCTGTTTCTAAGCAAGCTGTGGAAATCTGTTGCAGTGTCTCTGCAGTTATTAAAGCGCCTCTGCAAATATTTAGAAGAAATGTCAGATTTTAGGTCGGTAGAATTATTCTGGAGTCAGCTGTGAGGTTGTGTGTCTGATGGCTGAAACACTGATCCACACCGGGATGGTCACACAAAGAAAGCAACGAACACATTATGGTGTCAGATATCTACCCTCAAAACCATTAAGATTTTACATAGTGGGAGAAACTTGTGACTCATTATCTGGACTAACAAACATTCTCCTCTCTGCTGTCAGACATCCATAGTCCTATTTCCACCAGAACCATGTCGGTAAACAGCACCAGTGGTTGTTTTTACCTGGGTCTGTACCCATCCGGTAGAGATATTATGGGTCTGATTCGCATATTTGGTTTAGCAAAGATTTGACATCCTGACACAACCCTCTGTATTCATCCAGGCTTGGGACTGGCACAACCAGACCATGGGCCCCCTCGTGGCTACATTGTGAGATACTTTTCTGTGATTTTTAACCCTTTAACACCAGAGGCGTTGTTGGTGTCGCTTAAACACAAAATCTTCAACATACTATAACTTTTCGACCGTTAACATAATTCCAGCAGATTCTGAAAATCTACTGGAATTATTGTGTTAATGGATAAAAACGTACATTAAACCAAAGAACATAAGCACTGGAGCTCTGGTGTTAACGGGTTCTTTTTACCCTCGTCAAATTCAATATTTCATAAACTAGATAATCCGGTCATGTGTGGGAGGAGCTACAGTCAAGGTTTAGTCTGATCGCGAAATAGACTGTATATTTTGTTTACAATGCATGGAAGGCACAGATGACGCTGAGAAATCAGGTTTATTTATTTTGAAGAGCTCTACAAAAAGCATTGGCATGTCTCCATGACACTCCTCAGCCTCCCTGGGAAAGTCTATGCCAGCGTACTGGAGAGGAGAGTCCGTCCGATAGTCGAACCTCAGATTCAAGAACAACAGTGCGGTTTCCGTCCTGGTCGTGGAACAGTTGACCAGCTCTAGACCCTCTTCAGGGTGCTGGAGGGTTCGTGGGAGTTCGCTCATCCAGTCCATATGTGTTTTGTGGATTTGGAGAAGCCGCGTTCCCCGTGGTGTCCTGTGGAGGGTGCACTGGGAGTATGGGGTCCGGGGAGCCTTACTCAGGGCTGTCAGGTCTCTGTACGACCGGAGCAGGAGTTTGGTTCGTATGGCCGGCAGTAAATCAGACCTGTTCCTGGTGCATGTTGGACTCCGGCAGGGCTGCCCTTTATCACCGGTTCTGTTCATAGTCTATGGACAGAATTTGTAGGCGCAGCCAGGGGCCAGAGGGGATCTGGTTTGGGGACCACAGGATTTCCTCTCTGCTCTTTGCAGATGATGTTGTTCTGTTGGCTCCATCGAACCGGGACCTCCAGGATGCATTGGAGCGGTTTGCAGCCGAGTGTGAAGCGACTGGGATGAGGGTCAGCACCGCTATACCTGAAGACGTCTACTGAATTTTACTCTGACCAGTTCAACAGGACAAAGTAAATTTTGAACATCTGTTGAGTTCACCCACGTGCCAATCAGAAATCCAATCAGCTCCTGAAGATACATAGAGTTCTAGTAAAACCAAAACCTCTTCTTTAATGAAAAGTGTCACTTGGAGTCCCGTTAATCTGGATGTTATGAATTGCAGGAAGAAAGGTATTGACATCCAGCAGTAAATACATTCATTTTTGTTTTAAAATCTGAAAGTTTATCACAACACTCAATGAGAATTTGAGGAATTCCAAGCCCAGCCTTCAGTGAGGAAGTTGGGGAGCTGCAACATTTGATACTTCCTTGTATGCATCAACTTCAGCAACAGAAAGTTGGGGCTTGGTCCTTAAGCAGCAGATTAGAGGATTTTTGGGCCTCCTTGTCCATATGATATTTATGGTCTTCAGCTGAGACTTAACAAGACCTGTGGGTGCAGTAATTCACCACTGGCTCATTTAATTCCAAATGTAAATGTGAGGATGCCCTTTTTTGAACAGGGTGAAGTAAACATATCTGAACCTAAATGATAGAATCATTAAGAAGTCTTTACCTTTACCTGTTTTGCATTACTTCTTTGACTTTCTGCTGCTCCCCTTTAGCAGTTCACCATCAGTCTTCATACCATACAGGTACCCTCCTCCACCCGCTCCACCTTGAACACCGTCTTTCTCACTCTCAGTTATTCTAGACTGCATCCTAAGAATTTGAAGTTCCCCACCTTGCACATCCACCTATCTTTGTTTCTCTGTCTCACCTGGACAGACCTTTGTCTCCCTTCTGTGTTGAGCCTCACCTGCAAAATATAGCTGAAAATACATAAATTCAATAAGATCAATATACTTTTTAAAATAAAAAATAAATAAAAATCAAATGTAATTTTTTAGACATATTATTTTCTATGATTACCATTTTTGTTTGGGTTTTCAACATTTTTTTTTGAACTTTTTATTTTCATTTTTTTTTCAAACAACACAAACAAAACAAACAACACAAACAAAGCAAACAACACAAACCAAACATTCCCAATGACGAGATTTGTTCAACAGTGTATCCACGATTCTAGGAGTATGTCACAAGACAGGGCTAGGGTTTTCAACATTTGTTGGTAAAAAAAATAATTTTAAAAAAGCAGCAAATTTACGAGTTTCCTGTCGAAATACACTACACTACGCTGGGTGTGGCTGGGTGAGGAAGCTCCGCCCCCAGCCTTACCAGCGCCGCACACACTGACTGTAGCTGCAGCTGACGCATGCCTGTGTTGTTTCGGTCTTTCTATCATCTTAAAATGCGCTTTATTTAGTCTTTTTATCCGCTAAAAATGCGCTTCACACACTAGGTGCAGCAGACAGTCCACCTGCCTCACCACAACATGCATGCCACCAGCAGAGGGCGTTGGTGAGCCCAGAGAGTGTATGTGACACCACGGCTAAAAATAGTAGATTTAGCGGTATCAAAACAAGTGCAGCCGTCCAGTTACTCTTTAATGTTGTTTAGCATCAATTTCTAAATGGAGGATTTTGTTTTTAAACCCCTAAACTCAAGAATTTGTTTAGACTCGTCTCTGGTAGTGATCTCCACTGAGACAGAGACTTTAACACTGAAGAAAGAAAAGGAAGACTTCTACAAACAGAACATCCATCTGTTTCTTCAGAAGGAGCAGCACAGACTTCTTTCATAAGTAAAAGTAAGTCAATAATAACAATCTTGGGAATTTTCTGTCTATGAAACAGTTTGTAAACAGGAGAAAAATACTCTAATGGAATTTTAAACAACACACTTTAACTGTTGTCAATCAAATAGTGATTAAGCTGCTCTGTAGGGTTCAGATGTCTGCAAATCTGACCAGCCGTGAACATCACCGCATGTCACTGCTAAAGGCATATATACTGCTCACAAAAATTAAAGGAGCCCTTTAAAGAAACACATTAGACACATCAGCTCTCAATATGAACTTGGATATCTATACAAATAACGACAGGGCAGTGTCTTAGGAACAAAAGGATGCCAAGTCTTTTAATGGAAATAAAAGTTTTCAGCCTACAGAGGCTCAATTGTGTAGACACCATAAAATCAGAGTGAAATGAAGATGTGGCAGGCTAGTCCATTTTTTCCAAAACTTAATTTCTACAACTCAAAATGCTTTTCAGTATCTTGTGTGGCCCCCACCAGCTTGTATGCATGCTTGACAACGTGGCGGAATGCTCCTAACGAGACAACGGATGGTGTCTTCAGGGTGAACCTGCTCTAGTCTGTGAAAAGTACAAGGCGCCAGTGGCGCCAAATCTGGTGTTCTTGAGCAAATGCCAGTGGAGCTCCACGGTGCTGGGCAGTGAGCACAGGGCCCACTACAGGACGTGGGGCCCTCAGGCCACCTTCATGAAGTCTGTTCCTGATTGTTTGGGTAGAGACATTCACACCAGTGGCCCTCTGGAGGTCATTCTGTAGGGCACGAGCAGTGCTCAGCCTGTTCCTCCTTGCACAAAGGAGCAGGTATGGGTCCTGCTGAGGGGTTGAGGACCTTCTACGGCCCTGTCCAGCTCTCCCAAAATAACCAGCAGTCTCCTGAAATCTCCTCCATGTTCTGGAGATTGTGCTGGGAGACACATTAAACCTTCTTGCTGCAGCACGTGTGGATGTGCCATCCTGGAGAAGTTGGACAACCTGTCCAACTTCTGTAGGGTTAAGGAATCTCCTCATACTGCCAGTAGAGATAATTATCAAGCCAAAATCAGCAGGAGTGGAAAACCAGCCAAAAAAGATCAAGAGGGAGAAACTTGAAATGACCTCCACATGTAACACCAGTCCTGTTTGGAGGGTTTTCTAATTGTTGCCACTGAAGTGCACCTGTTGTTAATTTCATGAACACCAATACAGCTGAAATTGATTAACGAGGCCCTCAGCTGCTTAACCAACAAGAAAATGATCAGACAGGTTTAGTTCAATTCATGCCAGGACCAATAAAACAAGTGTTCCTTTAAATTTTGTGAGCAGTGTATAGGATGTGCAAATCCATCTCTGTGAAAGTTCATATGTGGTGAAACACAGACACACTGTTGAGGTCGGCTATAGAAAGACATCAGGAAATGGGCGGCACCCACTGGAGTGAAAGGCGGAGCCTCAGAGACTAAAATATTTTTTAATTCCAGGTAGGGGAAGTTCACAAAAATGACTCATATTTTATGAATATTTTTTTCTTAATGTGCCAGAGGTAATACACGATCATATATATAGATAGTTCAGTCTGAATGAATTAAGAAAAGCATACTTACAACCATTTAGCACCTGAGGCATTGTCTGTGACGCTTAAACACAAAATTGTTCACATACTGTAATTTTTCAACCGATAACACGATCAATGTCCAGTCGTCGAGCCGCTTTTCTCCTTCACAATCTACTGGAATTACAAGGTAAAACAGGTGGATGCTACCTCCCCACCCTTTGAGGATCCACATCTACATATAAAAATAAGTCTCAAAAGTAAAATAAATAGATTTGCAGACTGCTTCGTGGTGTCAGTATGAAAGGATTCCTAACTTCATGCCGTGTTCAAGTGCTCATCAAGACGTACAAACCAAAGAAAAGTTGGTGTTGAAGGGTAAAATGGCACACTTCATCTTGCTCATTCATTCATACATTGATCATCTTAACAATTCAAAAATTACAGTAAATCAAAGAACGTAAACTCTGGACCTCCTCATCAAAGCTCTGCCTTTTTACAGATTTGACTCTGCTGTGTTCAGAGAATGAACAAATCATACCTTTTAGTAATAAGAAAATATTTTTGTACACACTATTTTACCAAAATCTGAACTTCAGTTTCAAATAAAATATTTGACTGGCTGACTTTCAAGGGTCAGCGGAGTAAAGCAGAAAATAACTCTTTTAACTAAACATATCAAGCTACATTATTCAAAGCTGACTACAGCGGGCACCGGACACTGGCTCGTCTGTTTTAAATTTTTAGCAGAAATGTGTGGCACACCATGTGATCAGACTAAATCCTGTAATTTTTTAGGTATGCCTCAGAAAACCAAGTGCTGCACGCGTCACTGGAGTTTGAAAGCTGACAGTGTCTCAGTGAAACGAGGAAAACCGCTCCTAGATCTGCTCTGGTTTTGTTTCTCCCACCCACACGAGTAAACAAGAGGTGTGTGGGACAAGCAGCCAATATGCCCCAAGGGCATCCAGGGGCCAAGGCGTATCTGAGTTCAGGAAACACTCGATCCAAACAATTCCCGGCCCGGCTGTGTCAGGGCTTTGTCCTTCAGCTGACGGACACTTCTGAGGAGCGCTAGCATTGATGGCAACGTCCCAACGAGGTGAAATGATCAGCCATGAAAACACGCCGCACAGTAAAGCACGTCTCCATTTGTTGACTTGGTTCTAGCCACAGTTTGCTCACCAACCTTTGGTCAGAAGAAGTCAAACATTAGTGGGGTGTATTTTTAATCTGCAGCCTCCTTCCCCTGATTCTGCGTTTGTGCTGAGGCAGACTTTTCAGCTCTGCTCCCCCTCTCATTGGATCTCTTATTGGGTTGTGGAAGCTCCAATTTTTAGAGGCTTGATGACATGTCAGTGTCAAGACGTTTTTACAGCTCGTGAAAGGATTAGGGCTTGGTGTTGCGGTGTGAGGAAAAACCTTTGGCTTTATGTAAATCTGCAGGCCCACAGCATGAGCAGGAGGAGCATTTAGACCAGGGGTCAGCAACCTTTAACAGGAAAAGAGCCATTTGGGCTTTTTTTCAACTGATCAAAACCTAGAAGGAGCCACGTAGATTTATGTTAACCTTTAAGAAATTTGGATTTGGATTCATGACCTTCTTTCTTTCATAAATATGAATTAAGTCTTGTCTTTGGCGCCTACAAAAGAAAAAAATAGAAAAAGAAACTAGCATCTCTCAAAATGTGATTTTTTTATTACATTTTTACCTTTTTACCTTAGTTGACGCCAAATTAGCCAAAAAACTAGCTTGTTGATTAATTACTAGCTAACCTAAAATATAACCTAAAAATCCCAAAAGACAACAAATTACCCAAAAACGTTAGCATATTACTAATATATTAGCTAAATTCCAAATTAGCCTAAAAAACTTAGTAGATGCCACATCAGCCAATAAAAAGGATAGCTTGCTGCTTAAATACTAGCTAACCTCCAAAATAGCCTAACATTCCTCAGTAAGTTAGTCAAAAATTTTAGCCTGTGGCTAAAATAGAAACTGAACTTTAAATTAACCTTAAAAGTCTTAGTAAATAACAAATTAGCCAAAAACGTTAGCATATTGCTAAAATATTAGGTAAACTACAATTTTTTGGAAAATGACTCTAAAATATTAAAACATAGTCCATGAATATATTTAAACACTTGTTGCTAATCTACTTAAAATTTTGAAATTTGAAGACTCTCATTAATTTCCTATGGGACATATTTTGCTTGATTTTTAAAAAGCCATAAAGTTTATGAATACCAAAATTACATGCAGTAATGTCCTGAACGAGCTGAACGTTTTGAGACCAAGATTGATGAAATCACTGAAAGTGTGATTGAGTTTTTACATGCTGGAAAACGTACGGAAAGGAGCAGGAGGATCACTATAGTGTTGATGCTCACTAAGCATTCACACAATTATACCACTTAAGTAATCCTTACTTTGAAAATTACTATTATTTTATTTTTCTTCAGCCAGAGAGCCACTATGGAGAGATAAAAGAGCCACATGTGGCTCTGGATCCGCAGGTTGCAGACTCCTGATTTAGACGAAGAATAGCTTCCACAAGACATCCTATAGAGTACGTTGATCTGTGCTCAAAAGCACAAAAAAAGCAGAAATTAGATAATCTACTGCAGTATCATTGCTGTTCCCGGAACAAGACAGAAGAGGTTAGATCTCATTCTCTCTGCTTCTGTTATCGGACATTTTCCAAGTCTCCAGTCTTCTCTTAACTTTTCCCTTTCAGGCTTAAATCCCCACTCTCATGTAAGTTGTATTTGGTGTTTTTAACATGTTCTTCTGGCATTTTTCAAATGATGGAGGACATATATAAAGAAAATTTAACGTTTCTCCGCACCAGCGGTCCCCCCTTATCAAAGAAGTGAATTTCTAATGAGCTCCTGCCGCTCTGCAGAAACTGTCATTGAAAACAGACTTCATCATCCAAAAATCTGTCGTTTTCAATAATAATCAGGGATCGATAAAAAAAACAACTAATGAATCGGAAATCTGGAAGAAATTAATTGCGATAATCACCTTTTTTTTGCAGCCACTTATTATCTGAAAATAATCACAATCTGAAATCACATGCAAAATTGTATGTTTAAAACTCTATTTTTAACCCTTTAGATCCAAGGGTATAAAACTCAAGTTTTGTCTATATTTGTTTTTTCTGTATTTAAGCAGCATAACCTCTCCAATGTGACATTACCTTTATTTAATCATTTTCTATGTTATATTCACATACTAGACATAAAATCATATAAAAACAGAAAACTCCATCTGGAAAAATTTGATTCATTTTGCTGTAGAAGCCCCAAAATGTGTTTACCAAACAGTTTTTACAACATAGAGTGAAAGTTTTAGTTGTAATTTTGTAAAAACAATAAGAATAAAAATTTGTCAACAAACTAATCAACATGTTTTTGAATGAAAATACAAAAAAATCCAGGCTAAAGTCACACAAGGCTCCCAAAAATTAAGAATTTCTCACTGCTGTCTGTTTGACATTTTTACTGGAATTCTTTTTTCTGTTTGTGAAAAACAATAAAACATTTTTTTAGGAGAAGTTTGATCCATCTGGATTTCAGGTCGGCTGGCTGGAATCAGCTCAGGTGGGGGCGTGTCTGTCGTCTCTGAACTGCTCGCCTCCTGTGACGTCGGTGGACGGGACTTTCTGCAATTTTTAGACAACGCCAGTGCTTTTTATTATGGAAAATTCATGTCAGTCCCCATCCCTAAATACAATAATAGTTCTTCTTTGTTGGATTTCTCATAGCAGACCTCTCCGTTTGGCTCCGCCCCCCATAGCAGGTGCACTGCTGTACTCAGCATTGCAGTCGTCAGATTGGCGTTCATTTACTTATTATTAAAATAAAAGATCGGTTTTGTCCAAAAACTACAAATAAATGTCATATTATCTCTTTAAGTTAATAAAATCTCAATCACAGAATGTAAAAAAAGTTTATTTTAGACTGTTTTATTACGCTGATCTCACAGCTGCACGGCAGGACGGCTGAAGGCGTTAATACATATTAACAATTGAATTATGTTCTAGTAATTGTGCTGGTTAACTTGTCAGCATTCACAGCCCTAATAATTATATCAATATATTATAATATAATAATTCTCATAATATGTAAAGTCCTCCTCCAATGAAAATCATGTTTTTTGAGTTTTTAACATGCATAACGTGCATTATTTTTCTTATCAAAGAGAACAAATATAATAAGAAATCATTTTGTTTTTACATTTCCCAGTATTTCCCTTTTTAAATTGCTGTCTATCAAACTGTCGCAGAAAAACTCCGTTTGAATCAATTAGCCTTGCTGACGTCACGAGAACGCTGGAAAATCTCCACCAGACTCCACGGAGCTTCTTGATGTGACCACGGAAATGTGAACGGCGGCTCATTTGACCGCAGCAGCGGATTATAAATCCATGAAGTTCCTCACTTCCTCGTCTGAGCTGACATCCATGCTCAAATGATGCTGCTAACAGCGGCGATGGCACTTAACGAAGACAAAAAGTGGTTTAGTGTTTTGCGCTGAACTGTGCCTCCTCCTTCCATTGCTCTTTCTGGTTTGGAATTGCTGCTGCTTTGTCTTGGCTTTGTTTTGCCCTCTTTGGTTCATACACTTGGGCCACTCAGATGATTTATCTGTGTCCATTATTGTGTTTTTGTTTTCTTCGCTGTCTCAGTTCTGCTGGATTCCCCTCAGCGGTCACATTGTTGGCCGGTTGGTCCTCAAAGCTGCGACCCGCTGTGCGCTGAGCGTGCATTCTCTGAACATGAGATGTCAGCTCCCAGCCACTAACCTGAGATTAATGGAACCACTTCATAAATTCAAAACAAATAACAGTAAAATTATAGAGGTGCAAAATATGAAGGGTTTATGCGCATATATGGTGTTTCTAAATTTGTGTCAAACTAAACGACATCTCAAACTGCAGCTCAAAGGCTGAAACTCATTTTGGAATCTTGTTTTCAGACACATTAAGTTTACTCAAAGTGAGCTAAAGTTCGTTTCTCCTGATAATCTAGAACACATACACCCAAGTGGACCCTGATCCAGGTCCAGGAACCGCTCTCTGACCCATCTTTTGAGCTGGTCTCAGTTCGTTTCCAATCGGACTGAGTAACTCTGAGATTCTTCAGTCTGAATAGACTCTGTGCTCGGAGTGGAACAACTGGACCAAAAGGGCCACCGTAGTTTGGCATTATGGGATGTAAACAGAGTATTGGAGCAACGATGAGACACAGCAACTCATTGAAATGTGTAGGGATGAGACTCACTGAAACAACTTTTAATATGATATACATTGATTTTCACTGTTTTCCCAACCATCTGTCATAAAGACTATCAGCGTACCTTCGTCTCCACAGTTACAGTCTTGCAGCATGCCTCCACTGTACCAACGTAGCAGTAAAAAGAGTTGTTGATACTGATGTTTAACATGAATGAATGAAATGGTTTGTTTCAAGCAATCAGGTAATAATAATACATAAAATAAACGCATATTACATAATCAATCACAAGTATATCGCTTGAAAAGGAGTGGGAGGAAGTGAACTTATATAATCCCAAACCCGGTTTGACACCATTTTCTTTACATGAATTATCAACATCCGGTTCAGGACTTATCAAATATTTACACACTACACAGGAGTGTCAAACTCAGTCACACAAGGGGCCAAAATCCAAAACACACCTTAGGTCAGGATTAATATTTATTGAACACACTAAAACTACATTTTTAGAACTTTAAAACCGTAACTTTTTAACATAAGTATGAATATAAGCAAGGCAGGAATATCAGAATAAATCAACTTAAACATTAAATAACTTTCAATATTTTACTTTCCCCAAGAAAACATCAGGCCATTAATAACAATAAAATAAAATGATCTGGAGGGGCGGATAGAATTACCTGGAGGGCCGGATCCGGCCCCCGGGCCTTGACTTTGACACATGTGCCCTACAATCATATATTCAGGTTATAAGAATCCTTAAGATCCGTGATGTAATTAAGTTTCAGACATCCACAGAAAAGCCATTTATATTAATCAGTACCGAAAATCTAAATCTAAATATACTCAAACGATTATTATATAAAAAAAAAGTCATCTACATTAGTCAACACCAAAAATCCAAGCATTTTCAGACCATCATCACCAAAAACAATGACCCACACCAACCAGCCGCAAAAATCTCTTGGATATGTCATTGATCAGGGAAAGTCAACCATCCCAACAAGGTTTGTACAGCGTAGGACTTTAATTATTCTTTTGGTTCAAAATAGAAATGTCTGGTTATCGGCAGTCTGAATTCAGACCAAACACAGAGTTCAGGACTCGATCCAGACAAATGACTTTTCCAGTCGGAATTCACCCATTGTAGCTGTCTCTCAGCAAGAAGTAGTCTATGGAAGTGTCCTACAGGTTTACTTAGTCTATGTTCAAAGTATAGTTGAAGTTTACTTTTTATTTACTATCTATTAGGAATGTAAAAAATTAATCAATTTATCCAAACAGATCAATCTGTCAGGAGAAAACTGTTGATAAAATTGAATTAAACTGTACCATTATAAAACAATTTAACATGAGATAAATCGATAATCAATCTTAAAAAATACAAGTTAGATTGAGACATGGTGGATTTATTTTACTATAACTTAAAGATGGTCAAGTTCCATCCCAGCAGCAACACACTTGAGATGCAGCAGAAACTGATCGACCATCATTCCAGTCCAACGTGTGGAAACACTTTGATCAAAGTCATGTGACCATAAATAATGTTCTAATAATGATGATTCTGATGTGGAAAAACAACAGTGGACTGAACTTTGTCAAACTAAAATGTATATGGATTTGACATTCATTCTTGTTTACTTGTTTGTTTGCGCACAAATTTAATTTATTATCTTGAAGAATACAAGGAATCTAGAAAACTTTACCTGCACTGTTCAGAACCAGTCACTCTGGTGGAAGTTTGGGATAAAGATGTTCTGATCCATTTTAGATCAGTTTTTATTTGTTTTTTATCTAAATGTTTTTTTTTCTGAGATATGCGCAGAAAAACTGAAAAAAATGTTCAAACTAAAAAACAAACCTTTGACAAGCACAATGTTTAGATTTAAAATACGTTTAATATTTATTTTTTAACAGTAACACAAACAGGTTTTTTTTTCTGTACCGGAAAGTTTAATCTGCGCTCACACTTTTGCCCAAAAATGCACCGCCGCAAAGGAGAACTCTGACTGCTGAGCTTAAACAACAGAAATGAGAAGCAGTCCAGGTCTGTTCTGTTGGTGAGCAGAGTGAGACTTTGCAAACCTTTTGGGCTTTGAGCTGATGCTCCAGAAGAAGATTGCTCCAGAGCAGACCGGCTCTGACGGAGACTCAAACCAGAGAAAATCAAGCAGAACAAATAAAGTCCAAGACTTCTACCAGGTGGCGGATTCGGTTTCTCTTTGTTCCACGTAAAAGAGCTGAACATTAACAACAAATGGGAATTTTGGAACTGTTAAATTTCAACAGAAATGTTTTAATTTTTTTCTTTTGATATTCGATTCTCCGTTTTTGTACAAAGAGCAGACACCACAGTTTCACACTTCACTGAGTTTGAGTTCTGAGAGCTCCGAATCTTTGTCATTAGTAGTGTCTTTCTTTTCCAATCTGGGAATTATTACCAGATTGTTTTTTGGTTCTCTTAAAGCCCTGAAGACAACATGAGAAAGTACTTAATAAGAAACAGAAGAAATGTCAGAATCAAGGCCGCGGAGAGCGTTTACCATGTGCTTGAAGGCAAATTTGGGTGGAATTTAAAAGCCTTGGATGTTTGCACACTTTGAGCTAATATACCAAAGTGTTATTAGATGTCATGATATACTTGAATTGTTGCGGTACATGGTACATTTCAGCTTTAGAAAAACATAATGCCCTGAAAATGGTTGAAACATCATCTTTGCTTTTGACGTCTAAAGTGGGCAGCCCTTCAAAATGACATTGTGGGTTCTGTCTGGTCCACAAATATCTCTATGGGGGGCAGTGCTGGGGCTGGGGTAAAAATAGGTTTCAGTTTTCATTTCTTTCTTTTACAGGATGGCTGGTGGTTGCAAATAATCGATCATTTTACTTCTTTCTTGACAAGCTTGTGTTGTCACATCCTTCTTTTGATAATATTTTGTGAATTATCGCTTGTTATGCTGAAATGAGGGTTTTCAAACATTCTCCTCTCTGGCTTGAATTATGTGCTCCGCGGTAGATACATCTAATCAGTCATGTCCTTCAAACAATTACAGTTATGAAGATTGTGCTGCTTTTCGCGCACAACCCAACATTGTGTTGGAACGGCTCGCTGTTGGGGGTTTGTTTTAGTCGGGGCAGGAGGACAACAACATGTCAGCAGATGGGGCTAGAGAAAATGAATCGGGAGAGGAAAGAGCCTTTGGCAGCAGCAGGTTTGTGTCCATCTGAACCCACACAGCCATCAGCTGTTGTTGCAAAGAAACAAACACAAAACCTCAGAGTGTTTATGCCGGCATGAGGAGAGCTTGCGGCTGCTTTCTCTCTGCTGAACCCTGAACTCTGTGGACTCATTTACCGAACATCCATTGGAGGAAATAAGTATTTGATCATTTACTGATTTTGTAATTTAAAAAAATGTATATAACTTCTTTAAATGATTTTCTTTGTGATTTTCTGTCTCTCACTGTTCAAATGAACCATTAGGACATATGTGTCAAAGTCAAGGCCCGGGGGCCGGATCCGGCCCTCTAGATCATTTTATGTTATTGTTCTTAATGACCCGATGTTATCTTCGGCTCATTTTTAATTTTATAATTTTAACAAAATGTATTTTTATGGAGAGTAAAATATTGAAAGTGAAATGTTGATTTATTCTAGAATAATATTCCTGCCTCTTCATAATCATGTTAAAAAGTTACAGTTTTAAAGTTTTAAATATTGGCATTCTGCTAGTTTTGGTCTAATTACTAAGATTTTTTAGGCTGTTTGAAGTTTAGCTAATATTTCAGGTACATGCTAGCTGTTTTGGCTAACCTAAGTTTTTTTTTTTATTTTTTTTTAGGTTTTTTGGCATATAGCTAGTATTTTAGCTGGCAATCAGCTTGATCATTTTCAGCTATCAACTTCAGCGTTTTTAGCACTAGCATCTTCAGCGGCCAAATTCAGCCTACAGCATTAACGCTAGCATTATCTCACTTAATGTTAAATAATCTAGTTCATAATCATGTTACGAAGTTACGGTTTTAAAGATTTAGTTTTAGAGTGTTCGGTAAATGCTTTTCCTGTTCGGTCCGCGACCTACGATATGTTTTGACCCCCTGTGTGATTGAGTTTGACACCCCTGCACTAGGAGTCAGGTATTTTTAGGTGGACAAACCAACAAACTCAGCAAATGACCAAATACTTATTTCGTCCACTGTGTGTATAAACTTAATATTTCATGCATCTGATTAAAATTAGTCAGGAGATGATTTTTCTTCATTTAGTTTTTAATAAAAACACACTTTTAATATCCACCTCCATTCTGGACTGATGCCTGTTTTATTTGAAACAGTCACATCCAGATCTCTGAAATCCTAAATATAAATCCAGAAAATCACATGTGACTACATATAGTTAGAATGGATTGCCCACTTTTGAAAAGATAAGAGAAACATATGGCCTCTTATTTTCCACATGTGAATCAATCTTAATTTAAATAAACAATAAAATTCCCTGGACAAACGTCGACGTGCATGGTTCCATTCTGCTTTAGCTTTTTAAATAATTGATTAATAGTCTTAAAACGATCTTCAAAGCTGGTTTCTAAGTTGTGCTTCAGATGGGTTGGATCTAAATTCTGTAGATTTATGCGTGCATAAATGTGTCCGTTTCTCTGCAGCGTTTCAGTCTGTCTCCGTGTTGCATTTTCATGCCTGCTGTTTAGCCTCAAATCAAACCTCAATTACTTCAGATAATCTGTTTTCTGTAAAGTTTGGGTAGAAAAAAGGAGGGAGGAACAATACTTCTGACACACGTCTTGTTTACGAGCTCATAAATAAGCACTGAATGGACTCAGTAATCCCACGCAGCTCCCCCTTTTTGTCAGGGATGTCCTTTGTGAACGGGCTCCTGTGGGCTTGCAGCAGCAGGAGACCTTTCACTGCACCGTGGGGACACAGCCGCACAGGAGTGGCTGCAAATGTAATCCGCGGTAGCTCAAAGACCTGTGAAGTCGAAGCAGATAAAACGGGCCTGAGGCTAACGACAGGTCACGGCAGGTTGCCGACTCATCCATTTCCCTGCAATAAAGTCCAACTTGTAGCCTGGTCCCCTGAGGCTTCAAAGAAAAGGGCCAGCCTAAGCCGGGCCATCCCCACTGAGGGTCACAGGCACACCCCATGGAGGTCTGTCAGGCTCCGTCCCCAGAAAGCAGCACCTCTGACATTTGCAGGCCTGCCCAGATACCCAGACAACAACTGCACAAAAAGACCAGAGGTTTTTCAAAGTTCAAGGAGAAAAGTCGCCAGGCTCGCCGCCCTCTGACCTCACTTCTTTAGAGGGCGGGGTCCCGTTCACACCCTGGCAGCATGTGTCCACAGGCTGAGCTGAAAGCAAAGACCTGGGACGGCTAAAGGTCTTCAGGAGGCACCTCGTGGCTGTGTCCGGCTCAGAGCCTCCCTTTACTCACGTGATGAGTACGTAGAGACAAAAGCGCATGACCTCCAGCTTTAACAAAAAGAGAGGAAACCCCACACTTTTATCAGTGTGACGGGGTCACAGCGAGGACACACCTTCTGAATGAAAGAACGACAAACAAAGAAAACCCTTTTACAAACCAGCAGCAACATAGCACATGATCAAAATGAGGCCTCAGAACTCCACTCTAACATTCGGAATAAAGTCAGACCCATGTTTTGTTCATTTCAGAAACAACTGAATTTGATAGGATAACATTAGATTACCAGTCGTTCTGCATTTTCTCTGTTTTTCTGGAGTGGACTGTATAAGAGAACTGGACTGAGTCAGTGTGACATCTCCGATGAAGAACAGTTCACTTCAGGCTCCAAACAAATTCAGTTGCCATTTTTTTTTTTTTTCCAATACAGACGTTGCTATGTTGGAACCAGAGATTGACAGTAAGCAGTGATTGGTCCAAATCAGTCTGAGTCAACATTTCTCTGGCAACCACTCTCACCAATCAGGAGTGAGCTTGTAGAAGGCCACACCCCTACCACTTGAAAGTGTGCTACACGAAATCTGTTAATCAAACATTTTCAGATGTTCAACATGAGACCACCTACTACTATTGAGACATCCGATTGGTCAGTTTTTAACTTGAATTAATAGAAAAAATATGAAAACATCAGGATTTTCAAGAACAAAAAAAAAAAGATCAGATAAAGAATGGTTATTCTGACCAAAAGAATGACTGGGTAACAACTGTTTGTTAGTCGTCCATGGAACCAACAAATACTTCCTGTTTGGAATGCTAGGGGGGGAGGGGTCACTCCGTCCAGTTCTCTTATACAGTCAATGGTTCAGACGTGCAGGTTAGCAATTAGATACGTATCAGAAATCCCAGACAGGATTAGGCTGTGACTCTGGTCCCACTGGAGTCATCTGGACTTCTTAAAACCTCTTCATGGCTTCTTGTCTTTATTACCCTCACTAGCTATGATAAACAGCTTAAACTTATACAGTGGACCTCCCTATATCACAGTTATGGTCTCGCTGTGTCACAGATTTTTTCAGTGCATTTTTTCTTCAGTGCACCGTGTTTTAACACCAAGTCTTTCACATATCAGAATAGAGCTGTGACAGAAAAAGCCTGGAGCAACATTTGCACTGCTTTGACTTTGGTACGAAGCCTCTTTCCACTCTAGGTACACGCACCAGTATTGAGTAGCGTCAGTCCAGTGTGAACACCATATGCTTAAAGTGTGGTCAAGACCTTGCGTTCGTGGAGTTCTTGAACACGCCCCACATGCCTGGTGTGTCTGTAGCTTTGGAGAACTGACCTCAGATCTTCAGTGGATGTGGACTCATTTCAACACGACTGCTTTACGGAATCTCAAAGGCTGTACATGAATCCATCCTCCACCCCTATGGCCTCTCCCTGTCATCAATAGTCATCGGTCATCTATGTTAGCGCGTCAGAAAATACATAACAGAATTGGTTTTATAACTTTAAAAAGTTGTGCAAAAAAAAAGTCATTACTCAGATTTAAATGTAAACTTCTGTGAGCACCCACATGAAGAAATGTGTTTCTCTCGCCGCCATGGCCACCCCTTGAAAAAACGAATTCGGACCCCCCCTACAATTAGAGGGGTAGGGAGAAGCCATAGGGGTAAGAGAAATATTTGGGTTTTTCACAAAATCCTTCCAGGGGAAAAAAATTAGCTATTTTCTAAACTTAATGGTGAGAATAACTTCACTGATGGGTTATTCTCTATAGTACACTTACAGCATGTTAGCAATGGGTTTGAGTCAGTGGGTAAATAAGCTGATTTTTTAATTCAACATTCGTCAATATAATATTTTTGTTAATATTCAAACTAACATTGTTGTGAGCAAAAACTTACCAAACCACCCAAAATATAATAATTGATACTGTCTATATCTCGTTAAAAAAAGATAGGCAACTGCAAATTTTTGTATGGATTTCAAAGGGTTAAAAACAATCTAAAAAAATAAAAATCAGAATTCTCTATCAATTCTTTGATGCAGTTGACTTTACAGGGTTGAACCTACGGTGGCCCTGAAGTGCATTTACGTCAGCAGATCACTCGACTCAAAACAAACAGCTTCTTCTTAAATATTTGTTGTGCTTTTTAATTGTCTTTGTGATCTTTAAAATGTTTTTTTGTTGAGTGATTTGCTGATGTGCCTTGCCGTTCAGAGCCATCCAAACTTCAAGAACTGGTTCCTGCACACAGATTTTACTCAAGCTCTGGATCTGATAACTGATGGCAGCAGATTCTCTGCAGAGACACGACACTCACAACAGCATCACACAACACCCTCCAGCCTGCTTGAAGAGGCTCGGTTCACAAGAGTCCCACTCCAGTGCAGCAGGCAGTGTAATACACTCTGCTCGAGGCAGCAAGACCGCAAGCAGGAGCTTCCATTCATGGAAAACCAGCATCTTCCACTTCATGGGAATGTGGAATTTTTAAATTTCGTATACGTTTCTCCACAAGAGACCAGTAAACTGTTAAAAAAAAACCCACAGTTTATGCAAGCTGAAATGTAAGTGGTCCCTCCGGACAAACAACCCTCTCTGCTCTTTTTTCCCAGAATCCCCCTGCACCTTTGGCACCATTAAGGTGGAGAATAAACTCAAACAGGAGGAGAAAGATGGTTATGTGGTGCAGACAGAAAACAAAACCCCAGCCTTAAGACAGCCTTATGTTCACAGGTTTTACACACTCGCAATGTTTGATGCAGGACATTACATAATGTATAAATAGAACAAAAACATGTTAAAAATGATTGGGCTTTTTTAGCACCCGCAGGTCCAGTCCTGCACCAGATCCTGTCAGTCTGAAGCTCACTGTGCCCTCACTCTTCCATTAAAGTCTATGTAAACACACATTGATGCATGGTTCTCCATTAAACACTCATGTTCACACGTATCTACAATCTATGACCGTCTTCAGGCCGTTGACCACACATTGAAACTTTGACCAGTCAGGGACTTGGATTTAGTAGTGAAGTATGGATGACATCCCCTATAATTCATGGAAAATTGATCGTGGAGGAGAATTATTGATTGTGGTTTGTGCTCTGCTGGCATTCTATTAAAGAGAAAGTGTGGAACAAGATTCCCCAGATTTGCACTCATTTGACATTTCACACCAAACCTCTTCCAGCTGCAGAGGACGGACAAGTGCTAGTAAACAAAAGAAAAAGAAGAAGCCCCTCCCTGCTTGTCCAGTGTGAACGCCATGGGCTAAATGCACATTCAAGAACCTGAATTTAGCGAGTTCTTAAACGCACATCAAATGCTAAATATTCCATAGATTTATTGTATCTGTGCGCAGAGGTCTGCAGCCGTCAACACTTACAGAACCATTCGGGTCAATATTTCACGGACCAAAACCCAGCAGGAGCCACAAACGCTCATTTGATTCTTTAGAGAAACAAGACACGGATTTGTATTTATGTCAATGCAACATTATGATAGAAACATTTTTTTTTCATGAATGAAACATAAACATGAAGAGAAAATTCCTTTTTTTCAAAATATGAAACAGTTTCTAACTTTTGACAGAGGTTCACATGATTTCCTTTCAAAATAAAAGACACGTTATGTCCCATAGAATCATTTCAGTGCTGCCAATGTAGTAGCAGGTAGTGTAATGTCAGCAGTGATTTAAAGAGTTTATTTGACCTTTTGTGGTAGATCTCCTCTGAAAATACACGAAGCCAACTCAAAAAATAAATCTGAGCCAATTGTTATTCTCACTGTATCTCTCAACCCATAAGCTGCACTTAAATATTGTTTTAAAAAAAGAAAATCCGTCTCATATAATTCTGGTTGTACTTTCTGACTTCCAACTGATTTTCTGTTGTACATCGGACACAAATCTGATGTCTTAAATGTTTTAGCCCAGTATCGTTAGATTTTAAAAACTAAAAACTTCATTTTTCTTTAACCAGAGAGCCACACTGGAACCCCTGGTCTATGGTGACTGAAGATCTCCTCAGCAGCAGGGCTCCTCCAGTGACTCAGTAATAGAACAGATTCAAGGTCACATTGTGCTGAACGTGCTCAGAAGCACGAGGCTGAACAGGGTTAGAAGCTGAAGCTGCATCTGCAGGTTTAACTCCAAAAGCTCTCCAACTACTGTGTCACAAAACAATGCAGCTTTCCAACTTCTTTTAGCCATTTTCTGACTGTTCAGAACAACGCCGTTTTAAAGAGTTCATTTGTCCTTTTGTTGAAGCATTCCCAGCACATTAAATGTGAGATGTTTCTATCTCAGAATTCAGTTTGAACATTTGTTATTTATCTCAGAGAGCCTGAAAAAGGATGAAAGCCATCCACATGCCAAGTATTTTTAAGGGATGATGTCATTCAAACCAGGCGTCCATGTTGTAGAGGCCTAATTTAGGAAACAGTGAGAGGTCAACGGGCGCATGACCCAAAGTGCTCACACAGATGGGACCTCAGCCTGCAGTTAAACCACAACAGGGAGCAGCAGAGACAGCTCTAAGCTCAGCCTTTCTGAGGGCACTCACTCCCCACAGGGATGCCCTCCAATAAAACCTCTTTGTTCCTCAGCTTTGTTCTCCGCCTCGGCTCTTCATCTGTGCTGCAGTTTCAGAGGAAACCAAACACCCTGTGACTCTCTGGCCTCCTGCTTTATGATGGAGGGGTAAACACAAAACTGGAGCATGTCAATTTATTAGGCTATCTGCAGAGCTCTGACTACACTGAGTCAGTAAACACACCGCCTCTCGATAAAACTGAGAAAGGAAGACTTTAAATGGGCCACAAGTGTCTGATTCATCATCTCAGGTGAAGATCATTCTGGAGCTTCGGACGGCCGAACTCTATCAGGCTACATTTCATCAGCCTTTCACTCACTTTGTATCAGTTTATCACAAATTACTTAGAAAAACGCACTTTAAAAGCATAAAATTCACATAATTGTGCACCAGGCATGTCCAAAGTCTGGCCCGTGGGCCAAATGTGGCCAGTTCAAATGTCTTCTGTCCCACAAACTTCTGTCATCAAATGAATAATATGTCATCCTCAGCACTTCAACAAACCTGATTTATTAATTGTGATTGTCTAAATCACATTATGAGTTGTTGTAAACGTGCGACAACAACCTTTGGTTTCTTGACCTTCAGAGAGAGACAAACGAGAAGAACAGATTTATTAGTTTCTGTGATCAAAACCTATTTCTGTTATTTTCTGTTACATGATTTAAATTTACAGTTTCCAGTGAGCTTTAATTGTGATTAATATTTAAAAGTTCATATAAACTCAAATTTAATGTGGAATAAAGTATTTTCACAACAGACTTTATTCATTGATTTTTTTTTCTGATCTTCACATATAAAATTGATAAAAATGTAATTAGATATCATTCTTTACTATGTTAAAAGAATTCATTTGCAATATACTATCATTACAAGTTTATTAGCATTTTATTGGTATTATTTGGGTTTAAAGACTGCAGGCTGAATTGTTCGCTCTCTCATTTTCCCCTGATAAACATTTGGACACTCCTGGTTTACATTGATGTGTGTGAGAATCTGTTTAAAGAAAAAACAAAGACCACCAGAAGGGTCAAAGAACCCCACTAGATCCTTCTTTTAGGTATCATGGCTATTTCAAAGTTCACATCTATAGACATGCATTATGCATCTGATAGACATCAATTCTTAGAGGTCTGTTGTACATTGCTGTTTAGATTTCTAGCAGATGACTTTCCCACAGCTCATTGCATTGCAGTCCCATCATGCCTTACATGCTGTAAACAAGCCTTTTGGGTACTTCCTTCCAACCAGACACATGACGTCTATTAGTTATTTAATAGACGTCTAAAATAGATATCCATTAAATAACTAGATATCTATGGGCGTCTCACTGTGTTACTTTATCAGATATCTACCATTAGTATTCTGCACATAGAGGTCTACTAAACATTGACATCTAATCTTGGGATATTTTCCAATGTCAATTAGAGTACTTTTCTAAACATTTACTAGACATAAAATAGAAAAGACAAGACAAGCATGTCGTGAGTCTTGTGTGCCGTCATCCTTTTTCTCCTCAAATATAAGCATGACCACATTGGTGTAGCATCCACTTGTGTTCCTAATGCATGTAAATGCAGGTCTGTACTTTTATAACTGTCTCTGAATGACAACTAGACACAGCTGTGCAGCAGAAGATAAGAAAATGTTTTTAAAAATGTAATAGACCTCTAGAAATATCCCAGGATCAGATGTGTGGGAGACCTCTATATGCAGATATCCTTCAGAACACGACTGCTATCAAAATAGAGTTTCAGAGATGTCCAGTAGAGATCCACTGCAGATTAACTAGTAGACACTGTGTCTAGTGGGAGAGTTATCAACATAAAAAGGTACATTTCAGATTATTGACTTAATAGCTGTGTAATGAGAAAATGTTAACGGTGAATAAAAAACTTGCATAAATGTGTGTCTTGTGAAATTTTGAAGAACTCTCTAGTTTTGACTTTTAAATTTTGTAACGTCATTTTTAGGCATGTATTTTTTAGATTCATTAATTCAAATCTTCAAAGACTCACTCCGAGGAAAATTGTGTTTTTGGTGTTTTTAACACGATCTTGTAGCATTTTTCTCGTGATTCAGGACATCTATAAAGAAAATTAAGATTCAAATCAGCATTTGTGAGTATTTCTGTAGTCAAATCCTTGTGAATCAGATGACAAAAATGCTGTTGTAGAATAGACTGGGCGGCCCACACACCCCCGGCCACTGAGGCTCAGGTGTGTGAGGAGTAGAGAGATGATGGAGATCAACACGTGAGATTTAGCAGGTTCAATAAGGAGAGACATGCAGATGTTGCCAGTTTTGCAGTGAAAGAGAAATGGATTGAATTTCTTGGTTAAAGCAATGTTAAAAACACACATGGACTTATTTAGTTATCACTTCAGAGAAGACTATAGATCCATGAGCCTCTTTGTTTTCCTCATCTGAGCTGGAATCTGGATCAGAACTGTTCGACTGGATAGCTCTGATGTTACTTGGCATTTTGTTGCGCTGGTAATGTTAGGTTGTGGATGTATGGGGCTGTAAGCTAGTAGGAGATGGGTGATGGGAAATGGGGGCGGGGTTACTCACGGCAACATCCTCAAATGAAGAGGTAAATTTTAAATAAACCCCGCAGAAACTATGTTCCAGAAGACAACACAGTTTTTTTTTAATTTTGCCTAAAAACAGCGATTAAAAGATCACTGGAAATACTTTCATAACAGATGAAAAGATGATTGGAGTGGGACTTTCATAAAGTTAGAGCAGGTAAAAAAGATTTTTAGTCTTTTGTAAAACAAACCAACAGCAGTGTCAGTGATTAGAGCAGTAAATGTGGAGAAAAGGCACAAACTAAAGCGTTCGTTCTCAGATGTGAGTCTGAATGTTGATGTTTTGTGTTAAAAAATGAACTAAAATCAGCCAAATCTACAAGCATTCCTCCGTCTTCCTAAAAGTTTCTCTAGTTTTTTGAGTCATTGAATTTCTCAGTTATTTTCTCATATCAGCTGGTTCTAAGATTGATGGGTTGTAGTTTTTGTGGAGCTTCTGAACACCAACCTGTTAGGACCTCGAGGGTATAAGACTAGAAGCTCAGAGATAACATCATGTTGTTTCTCAGAGGATAAAACATGAAGAGAAACCGTTCAATTCTCCTAAGAAAGTCCAGCTGCTGACAATCAAACTATCCTTAAACTTACAAAGGCTTGAACAAAACTAGAAACTTTCACCAGAAGCTTGAAAACCTTCTGAAGGAACTCCAACGTGCCTCCTTCAGAACTCACTGTAAGAAATAAAGAACATTAGAAACCAACATGACTCAGCTTGTGCAATTACCCAAGACAATGTCATATTTTCTGAGAGAAGGTTGTGATGGTTGTTTACAGGCTACAGTTCGTAGAGACTACCTGAAGACATGAAATATAATATTTGTTTTTTTGGCTCAGTTGTCTGCCTGTGATGAATGCATGCATGAGTCTGTTTTATCATTCATCTTCCTATCATGGAACATGTTCTACGCTGTCAGCCTCTCCGTGAATTATTACACCAAAATGACTGAACAAGTGGGAAACTGCTATCAAACCTGCCAGATTTAATTTCTTTAAAACATTCTTCACCTCATTTTTTACATCTTATGAATATCTTGAGAAAGAGGAGACCTTAGTAGGAAAACAATGGAGAAAGTAAATATTTGATCCATCTTTCTATTCTGCTGTTTAGCTGTCATTACAAATGAGGGTGGGATTTAAAAGATTGCATGTCTGGAGTGGATTCTGACTCACGGCAATTGTGTGAGAGATTGAATATGGTTTTAATTGGAGGACAAAAGTTTATGACTATCTGTAGGAAACATCAAAGCTGAGACAGAGAGCCTGCATACAGCTGCAGTCACAGACGACTACTAGTGTTTATCTCTGTTGATGAGAAAATGTCCAGTGTTGTCTTCTCCAGGCAAATAAACACAGCTTTTTGGCAAAGCTCTCTGCCAGTGAAGGAAGCCCCAACACCCCCATCCTCTGAATCAGCTCCATTTTAATCATAGAGAAGCAAAATCACAGATTCCAACCGACAACCACAAGGAAAGAATCACAGGTCAGGATCCTGAAGTAAAAGGGAAACATGAGGGGAAAAAAGATTTATTTGACAACCACTGCAAATTAGATGACATTGATGAACATGTCAGAGTGAAACATTCTAGGTATGCACTTTATTCAGTTGTCATACTTACAAAACATACATTTTTCAGGGAAAAAACACTTCTGTTGGATGAAAACTGTATGTTTGTTGCCATATGGAGATTCACGCCGCTTTATTTGTTCAGAATCTGCTGGAGTTATGTTGATCGTGTTAACGGATGAAAAGTTATAAGTTAAAGATTTTGTGTTTAACCCTAGAACACTTTTGCTATAGAAAGGTACACCTTCACTTTTGCCAGGTAATTTTTACCCAATATAAAGTATTTCTCATAGAAATAGATCAAGATATGACAGCACATGATAAAGTAGAGACGTTTTCTTTATTTCAAACTGTGCTTTATGGAACAAAGTGGGGAAAAAGCATTGGATGATAAGAACATGCTTAAAATGACTGAAAAAGTAGGACTTGTGAAGAAAAAAATATTTAAAAAATAAATAATGATACTGTACACTTGGCCTTTGGTCTACTTATTCCTGGGACATGTGAGACTTTACCCAGGGACCCATGACATCAAACAATGCAACAAATTTAAAATAATG
The DNA here is from genome assembly GCF_002922805.2 of Oryzias melastigma. Taxonomy (NCBI): domain Eukaryota; kingdom Metazoa; phylum Chordata; class Actinopteri; order Beloniformes; family Adrianichthyidae; genus Oryzias; species Oryzias melastigma. Next base: position 794,170 of record NC_050525.1, on the reverse strand, counting down.
TAAATACTTTTGCTCAGGTGAAAATCACTCAGGTGTTAGAGGGCTAATGAATGTAAAATTCTAAACATAATAGTCAAGCTTTTAGATCTCGTCTGCTGTAGTTCAGTAGAAAACAGCCCATCAGTTTGGGCCATTTCACATGTATATATATCTACAGCCCTGCGACAGACTGGAGACCTGTCCAGGTGAACCCCGCCTTCGTCCATCAGTAGCCAGGTTAGGCTCCAGCACCCCGCGACCCCGGAAGGGAAGAAGCAGACAAGAAGATGAATGAATGAATGAATGAATATATCAAGTGCCATATATATATATATACACACATATATACAAGAAGATGTATAAAATATATACTCCGCGTTCCTCTGCATAATTGCATTCAATTTCATACAAAATCCTGTCTTGTTACGTTTCAATTGTATAGTAAATATTTGTGTGCTGTGTATCCCTCTGTTTTGATATTTTTTTTGAGCAGGTAACAAAGCTGTTACATCTAAATAGGTCTCACTTTAGAATAGGTCCCAAACAGAACTACATATTCATCTTGAGTTACAACAGGACTCTGGGTTTCAAAATGACTTATTAACAGATTAACGGTACATGTCTAAAAATGTGGATGTATATTTATACAATCACAAAGTTTTTAAAATCATTTAACACTTTCTAAATGAGATTGCAACTTACAGAACCACCTCTACATAACTGGTTTGTAAATCCTTTAATACCTAATTTTAAATGTTTAATTGTTAACGAATGAAGTCCTAACATGCTATTAATAAACACATTATAGTAATCATTTTAAATCATGAACAAAGTGTTAACAACAACACATATAGCTACTTGCTAATGCTTAATAAAGTAGGACGGAGGCTTTATAAATGACTAATTAAGTGTTAACTAATGCTAAACTAATGCTAATGCTTCAAAGTGTGTAATTATTATAAAATGTAAGCTTTATTTTGTATTATGTATTTATTTTATTCATTTATGTTTTTACAAATACACAGGACAAGGAGTGCACTCAGTTTTGTTTTAACGTACAATGAAAATAAAGTTATTAATTCATTCGTTCATGAACTCCACCACCATAAAACAGATATAGAAATGCATTCAGGAAGGATTTCATGATGATGGTATCACGTACATTTTTTACAATCATTTTACAGTACCACAGAACACCAGTAAACACATTTCTAATCATTCACTAAGAACATGTTGATGCATGTTTAAACTCCTCTCATGTATGGCCTCTGCCAGTTTAACATGTTCCTAAAATGGGAAGTTATTTCCAGATCATGCGGAGAACCAAGAAGTCTGACCACAAAAAATGCTCTGATTTCTGGTAGTAATAACAGCTCAATTTGTCAGGCCACTTGTTTTACTTTTGTGAGCCTGAATCGCTACAACAGACAGCTTTTGTTATAAACTGCCACAGTTGTGTATTCAAAATAATGTGCTTGCAGAAAGATTGTTTTTGTCACATGAGTTTGCAGTGATGATATTCCAGATCATAAATAAGAACAAACCATGCGTCCGTCAGCTTCTGCTGCTCCAGTCAGATGTGTAAAAGCTCAAGAAAAGCAAATAAAGTTCGGCTTCTTTCAAGACTTTACTCGACTTTGCTGCATAACTGCAGCCTCTGTGATCAGAACATCAGTTGCACCTTTGTGGTTTTTGACTTCTGTGCACTTCAGTCCTTGTACCTGACCTATCCTTCCTATACATTCTTATAGAAACAACTGCCCTCACAGGCGGGTCAGGGTGTCTGCTGGGGAAAAATGGGAAAACCTGTACGGGGCATGCAGGCAGTCTACACAAAACATCAATGATGTTGACCGCTCAGTGAGATATGTTCATTATACGAGCAAGCTGCTAGCAAAACGTTTTAGTGAACACTTACTTAGCATGGAAGAGTAAGTAAGGTGAATGTAGGTGAGACGCATTAAAAAATAAACTCCTCAGGTCGTACTCCTCGGCTCCTTCAGCTGCATGTAGTTCCCGTTGACAGCGCTCTCCAAGGCTGCCGCGAGTAGCTCTGGAGGCTGGAGCATCCCCAACTTCTGAAGGCCGCTCCCCCGTGTCCTGTGTCTCTACTGCCAGGTGTCAGGTCATGTGGCTCTGATTAGGCACACCCTTGCTGCACACCTGTGCCTAACTCTCAGCAATGGAGGTGGCGCATTCAGAGTTCCTCTGAACGTTTGAAACAAGATAAAATCGTTCACCCTGAGCACACAGGAGATCGTCACAGGAGAACACCCAGACACCCAAGCAGCTGCAAACATGGAGAAACATGGGAGACATGATGACACTGAACAGCATCGATGCAGGAACAATAACTTCAGAAGCACATCGTGATCACCGTGTAGGATGGAGACTATTGTTGACTTTTTCCCCTTAATTTGCTTAAGAAGTCTCGTCCAGCGGGCCAGACCAGGTCAAGCACGGGGTACGGGTGCAGAGGTGCTTCAGCAGCTGCTGATGGTTGCTCAGAATAATTGCTCAGGCATGTGTGCGAGGCCACGCGAGTTGGATTCCTCTGCACATCAGCCCGTGTGTGCTGGGCTCAATGAGTCGGACAACACGAGAGCGACTCATCAAGTGAACGGCCACCGCTGCTGTGTGCATGCTCTCAGATGCTGTCACAGCTCAGGGATCACAGCCAGACGGAAGTCTTTAAATCTGGTTTCTTCTAAAGTGCCAATATAATCATCTTTTCATGTATTTTAAAAGCGTTCCCACTGATCCTTTATTTATAATTTTGTCGTTTTTTTGACCATATCAGAAACCTTTGTAGTTTTCCAGGACATGGTTGAGTTCTTTCAGCTATTAAAATATCCAGCTCTGTTTGTGCTTTTTAGACTATTTTGGCATTTACTAAGGTTTTTTTAGGCCTTAGTTTAAAATTTAGCTAATATTTTAGCCTTATGCTAGCTGTTTTGGCTAAATTAGGTATTTTACCTTTTTTTTTGCAGGGGGGGGGGGGGATAATTTGTCATTTAGCTTATATTTCAGCTACCTGTTAGCTGTTTTGGCTAATTTTGGCTTTTTCTCTGTTTTTATAGCTATTTTGGACTTTAGCTAATATTTCAGTGACATGCTAGTTGTTTTGGCTAATTTTATTTTTTTTTCCAGTTTTTTAGGGTAATTTGACATTTTGCAAATGTTTTAGCTAGCTATTAGCTTCAGCGTTTTCAGCTAATAGCTTCAACTATCTCAGCTATCAGCTGCAGCGTTTTTAGCTATCGACTCAGAACATGACCGAGAACAAACAAAACCACACAACACTTATGGATAGATGGATGAATCAATGGATGGACATCTGTCCCGTCTCTCTTCCTCCCTGATTCATTGGAGCTAAATCCTCCTAAACTCACAACGACCTGCTTTTTAAAGCCAACCTTTATCATGAAAACAACTGTTTCTACCACCTAAAATTAGCAGACACAAAGTTCCTCTAGGATATTTGTCAAAGGCTCACATCTCAGTGACGTAGCAAATGTCTGTTCTTCCTCATGTGAGCACTGCAACAACTCAAAGAACCAGGCTTGTTTGGCAAAGGGAAGAACACATCTCAGCGCGGTTGTGGTCACTTCTCCAGGATTACAAAACAAAAGATTTCTGACATTCCTCAGAAGAAATCCAGTTAGTCTCTGCAGGAATCACTGACCAGCGGTGAAGGCACAATGGTTGCTTTGGCAGCTTTGCAGGCGCAGACGCTGGAATCTAATTTAGCAAATTGTAACGAATGCTATTGACTCAGCAGCAGCTGTGAGAGCAGGAAGAGCAACACTCACAGAGTCAGAGAGTGAAATAAAGATGAAGCATGGAAGGTGAGTGAGACTGCATCCACGATGCAAAGCTGATTTTCCTTTCTATGAAACGGCTCTAGTGCCAGAGCAAATCCAAAGCTCTGCCAGGTTCGAGAAAATAACACATCGATTACAAGTCTGTCTGATAGACCAAAGGCGTATCTGTGAAATATTGCAAGGATGAGTGATTTGGAAACTCACTCCTCTCTTCTCATCAAAGCCTCCTCAAGTGGCCCAGTCAAAACAGAGCCGGACACACAGCTGCACCTCATTCAGAGGCAGGCTTGATTTAATCTGTGCTAAATATGATCTGATTTAGAGTTAATGTGGGCCTTGTGTGTCTAAAGTGTATTACAACTTCAGACAATCAAAGGGAAGAGAAGAAGTGAACTCTCCTGAGAAGTCTCCTTGCCCTTTCAGGCTTCCACACTTCTCTCCTCCACTATTTTTTGTCTGTTTGTTTTGTTTAATTCGATCTGTAAAACTTGTCGTCCTGCATAAACGGTCTCCCAGTGAGCCTTAAGCTCTGAGGGCTACCTCCAGCTCAAGGCCGACTTGTCGTTCACCCCTGGCCCCATGTCCACCTGTCACAGTCAGTGATTGCTGAGCAGCAGTAATTGTACCATGCTGACATGAAAGCTCACAGGAAATCCCTTGAACAAAACGCGTGCTACACTGGAATGTTGGCACCACGTTGCTACTTGGATCTCTCAGGCTGGGCTGATCTGCAGCACCATGTGATCCAGAGAGGAATGCCAGAGGCTGATGTCAGGCTGCAGGGACGGATGAAGGAGCGGGGTGTTTGAAGGACAGAGGTGCACAGCCACCAAGGTTTACCAGAGAATTTAGAAAGGAGGTTTAGAGTCTGAGGGGGCTGACCCCCTTAGTCCAGCTGGAGAGAAGGATGACGATCTCTGTGATCAGGACACAAGTCATCATTGTGTCCTGTGTCTTTTCTCCTACATATATGTGCCGGAAGTGACATCTCTGATGTATTTTAAAGTAAAAATACCTCCAAAAAGAAACACTTTTGAGGCAATTTTACCCCTTTAACGCATGAGGTGTCACTGGTGACACTTAAACACAAAATATTTGTCATACTGTAACTATTTAACGTGATCAACATAATTTACACAGCTCACGTTGCTTTTCTCCTTCAAAATCTGCTGGAATTACGTTGAACACATTAACAATTAAATAGTTACAGTAAATCAAAGAACAGAAACACTAGAGCTCAGGTGTTAAAGGGTTAAAGTTTAGTTTCTGTTGTTTTACTTTAAAGTTGCCTTTAATGCTTTGAATCCTTACCCTAAAGTGTTCGGCATCTGAATGAATCTATTCTTCATACCAAGTGTCAAAGTCCAGGCCCGGGGGCCGGATCCAGCCATGCGGGTAACTATACTCGGCTCTACAGATCATTTTATTTTATTATTTTAAATGGTCTGATGTTATCTTACGGTTATTTCTAAATTGTATAAATTTGACAAAATGTATGTTTATAAAGTTTTCTACCTCTGCCCCTGTAAGTTCCTCTCATTCACACATTGATATTCTGTCTTTCTGCAGATGACCTTCATTCCTCTCCTTTTCAGAGCAAACCTCCACCTCTCTAGATGTTCTTCCACCTGCTCTCACTACACATCACAGTGTCATCTGCAAACATCAGGATCCACAGAGATTCCTCATCTGTCCGTCTGTCCATCACCATAGAAACAAGAAGGAGATCAAAGCTGATCCTTGATGCAGTCCCGACTCCACCTTCAACTCTGTCACACCTTAAGTAGATAGAATCAAAATAATCTATTCTTATGCAACAGACAGTGAAGATCAGGAGTATGTCACCTGAGGAAGGGGATCAATCAAAGACAATCCTGGAGGCTGACAGGGTAACAATGTCAGAATCCTGTTTAGCAGCGCTCACTCTGAGCATCTGTGAGAGCACAAAGCTAAAAATACTTGAAATAAAAATAACAAAACTGCAACTGCTGGCTCTTTTCTCAGCTGATAATAGTATTGAACCTAACAGTTGTTAAAATCCAACACAAGGGAAAAGGTTCCTCTGATCTTCTGAACTGTGAAAACTTTAAATTACATTTTTGATCGTAAATTTCTGCTCTGAAAGAGCATTATTTTTTAGAATCAATTTGTGGTCAGTTTTCTAATGAATCATCTGTTTCAGTGAATGTTTGAGCATTTCTGCAGCTACATCCCTGCACAGTCACACAGCCCGAAAGTAGACAAATGCTTGTTTGCCTCCAGAGAATTAATGAGAACATTAGTTCCTGCCGCCTCCACTTTCCTGCACACAAATTTACTGAGGTTGCACTCGGCCTACACTCAAAGGCGAGAAGTAAATATTAGGATCTGAATATTTAGAATGAGTTGGAAATGTGCAGACCGCAAGAGGCCAAGAGAGGGGCAGCAGCAGAAAAAAGGAGTGACTGCATCCACTGGCAGGGCTTCTAAAATACGCTCCCAAACAGGAAATGACACCAATGAGCTGTGAAAATAAGCTTTAACTCTTCACGGATCACTATATTCTCCCTGTGGTGACCATCCTCTGTAAAAAGTTTAAAAACATCTCAATGATTTGAAAAGTAAAGGGGACTTCCTATGAAAATCAATGAGCTTTTTCCTGTTTTTTCATCAATTTTAAACCAAAGAAATGTTTTACAGGGGAAAGTTTTCATCCAAGTTTATCCTCAAAAATTTGATCTTCTGATATGCAAAGTGACCAAGGAAATGGGATCATCAGAAAGTCCTGGGCCGCATTATCTGATGTTGGGTCCATTATCTGATTTTTCAGAGGACTGCGATCAGACGGATCGACGTCACAGTTCAGGACAGATGGTCGCCTTTACTGATGAATTAAAGGTAGTGTGCAGGCGGAGGTGAAGGCTTTTGTCAGCTGTCCCACAATGCAACACTGAGGGCTTGAAATGACAAAAGAGAGTACTGTGCACAAAAGACATGTTCAAGGTAAATAAAGGACTTTAAAAGAAGGCTAAAACAGATAAATGCAATTTCAGTTTTATTTACCACAAAAAGCTGATCTTGGTATTAACATTTTCTTATGGCATTTTTCTGATGATGGACATATAAAAACAGAATAAGCTTAAAATGTCATTTCTGAATATTTCTTTATTCAAATCGCTTGAGTAGACAAGAAAAAAATGCAGTTGTAAATTGCACAGCAGTGACATAGGGCCTAGAGCTGGTGGACCACAAGCTTCCTGCTCTGCTCCATTCTCATGCATTCGCCTGCAGACATCGGCCACGATCCTGATATGCAGGTAATAATTCACGTAAACCAATGTTTTTGCTTCAAGGTCTACAAAATATTTGTAAGTTCTGCCTCATCATTCAAAAATATGCATAGAAATATCAATGGCCATCGACAGAAAAATACATTTTACCAGCTACTTTGTTGTGTTTAGACCTTTAACACCAGATCTCCAATGTTTATGTTCTTAGATTTATTGTCATTTTTTTAAACTGCTATCACGGGCTGGGTGGCTCAGTGGGCTAGGTGAAGGGCTGACACTGATGCTAAACAGTGGGTGATGTTACGCTGTGGTGACCCCGAAAAGGATAAGCTGAAAGTGAACTTTTAAATTGTTAACACGATCAACATAATTCCCGCAGATTCTGAAGGAGAAAAGCGGCATAACCAAAGATAAAGAAATAATTGTAATAAACAATGTAATAATAATTGATACTAGATTTTTTGAGGGATTTTTTTCAACTGAGAAAAAAACTTAGACGGGTTAAATGTGGCCTCTGAACCACAATGAGTTTGACACTTCTAGTCTTTCAGAGTAAACTATACCCGTTTATAACATCTTATATTACCTTTGGGACAGCAACGAACAAACTGTTTATAAATATGAGTTATTTTTGTGAACTCTTTTCCTACCCAGAAGTAAAATGCTTTGGCCTCTGAGGCTCCGCCTTTCACTCCTATAGGTGCCGCCCATTTCATGACATCGTAATCCTCGAGCCGGCATCGGCACCGTGTCAGCATTTCCTCCACAAAAACAGAAACAACGTCCGAACTTTTGCAAAGATGGATGTACATACTGTGCAGTGGAGAAAATGTGTGTCAGCCCAGAGGCGCCAGAGACACTTGAAAGCTCAAAAAGTGGAATTTGCGTGATAAAAGCCATTTCATGAGGTTGATCATTAGGCCCTCAGCTTCTAAAGTCTGAGGAGAAGTCTGCTAAACCGCATCCGTCAGGTGTTCACCACCATGATCTGCCATTCTTGTGATAACACAGGACAAGGTTTCAGGTGATATCAGATGAGCATATGCATACTTTTTACTTTAAGAGACATTCATGACAATTCATCAACATCCTGGTTGTCTTCTCTGGTCTGCACTTAATGGTAAACTATAAGTTTATAAGCTTCACAATCCATCCCAGCGTTTTCTTTGGCTGTAATGAAGACAAGTGAGTGGATGTCCTGAAGGGTCACCTGGTAACCTCTCCAGGGGGGCCTCACCCCCACCCAACAGTGTCTGGGAAAGAATCCGGCAACTACGTCAGTCCAAAGAGATCCAGCAGGTTTAAAAGATTTATGGATGGATGGATGGATGGATGGATGGATGGATGGATGGATGGATGGATGGATGGATGAATGATGGATGGATGGATGGATGGAAAGACAGATGGATGGAGGGATAGATGGATAGTTGAGTTGATGGATGGATGGAAAGACGGATGGATGGAGGGATAGATGATAGTTGAGTTGATGGATGGATGGAAAGACAGATGGATGGATGGATGGATGGATGGGTGGATGGATGGATGGATGGATGAATGATGGATGGATGGATGGATGGATGGATGGAAAGACAGATGGATGGATGGATGGATGGATGGATGGATGGATAGTTGAGTTGATGGATGGATGTTAGGGTATTTTTTCTGCGAATCCTGTCAAAGATGGCGCATAGTTCAAATAGAGTATTTCCCAGCATAGAGGTGGTAAGTACTCTCTAGAGATGAAGAGGAGTGAGAACCATAAGGAATCACCTTTAACCTTTGGAACAGTCTTTGAAATAGATCACAGTGAAGAGTAAAATGTTCTTCAAAATCAGGGTCCCTTAGAACAGGAGGTCTAGACAGATGGTCATTCAGTACTTGACTGTGTTCTTCTAGTCATGTTCTCTGCTGGTGTGAGTTTGTTTTCTTCCCCCGACCCCCCCCCCAGTCTTGTGTTTTATGGATGTGGGGCACTCAACGCTCCACTTTCCAAAGTTTTACAAGGTGTAAAAGACTTTGGCAATGCGTGAAAAGTTTGGAATGCAAGCGCTGTAACGTGAAATGAACCCCAACATTTTCCTTCGCCCTCCCACTTCTTCTTTGTCAGATGTTGCACAGGCACAAGGTCTACATGTATGACCTTTAGACTCAACCCACCGAGTCTCAAGAGATGTCACTTGAAGTTTTGAACAACTCGTATGTCTCACTTTTACTTCACATCATGAAGGCTTGCTGTGGAGCAAGTGTTCATCCAGGTCCAGCTAACAAATCTCATCCTGAGCCTAACCAAACACTCTTTGGAGCTCTGCGGGGGTCGCTGAAACCCAGAGGGAATGCTCTCCACTCATGGAGGACTCTGAGAGTGACTCGGGAGCAACACCTGAGTCAGCAAATCAGCAGAAAGCGGTGCAGGGAGAGCCCCAAAACATTCTGTCTCAGTGGGTGTGTGTGTGGGGGGGGGATTCAGACTCAGACAGATCATCACATCGATAGATTTTATTGTCATTGTCACAAGTACAATGAGATTCAAAGAGTGATTTCTGGTTCAAGAAACACTAATACATTAAAACAATAATATGCCAGAGTAAAACTTGTGACTAAAAATTATAAATAACAAATCAAAATACAGTAAAAAGTGCATTGCTCTCTTAAATTAAAGGAAATTAAAATCAAGTTTTTGCCAGATAAAAGGGCGATTTTCATTAAAAAAAATACTATCCATTAATAAATGTTAAAAATGTTGAAACTGGAAAGTAATAATAACTGGAAAAGTGTCATTACCTGTGATATTGCTTGTGTGAATGCTTTTTGCTGAAAGTAGTCGATGGAGATGCCGAAGCTTTTTGCTGAAAATGGTGATGCAATTGACTTTAATTGCTGAGGGGATTTATTGAAAATGCAAATTTGCAAAATGATAAATTTGCTAAAAAACTGGAAATTTCGTTAAAGAACTATGAAAGAATGTTGCAGTATGTAGCAAAATTGCTTAAAATTTCTCAATCAATGCCAATTTTGCAAAAATATTTAGTGTGTTGCTTAAAACTCAAAATTAGCCCCCCAAAACCTTGATAGATGTCAAATTAGCCAAAAAGCTAGTCTGTTGCCTAAATACGAGCTAAACTCCAAAATAGTCTAAATTTCCTCAGTAAACTAAGTTAGTCAAAAACTTTAGCCTGTTGCTAGAATAGCAGCTAAACTCTTAATTAGCCTAAAACACCTCAGTAGATAACAAATTAGCCTAAAAGCTAACACATTTCTTAAAAACTAGCTAAGCTCCAAATTACTCTAAATGATGAAAACATAACCCATGCATACATTTAAAGGTTTGTTGCTAATTTTGAAGCTTGAAAATGGGAAAAAAAAATCATTTTTTGAAAACAGTTAGCATATTGTTAAAATATTAGTTCAAATCCAAATTAGCCTAAAAAACTGGAAAAAATTCTAAATTTGCCAATATCTTAGCATTTTGTCTAACTTAGTCAAAAACAGCTAGCATGTTGCTCAATAAAGCTAAATTCCCCAAACTCAGTAGCTGTTGAACATTTTAAAGTTTGAATGATGTCTCAAGCAGAAGTTCACAAGTTTCAAAGTGCACAAAGATTTTGAAGGATTTCTCATTCAATTCTTATTGGGCATATTTTGCTCAATATTTCAAAAACTATCAAGTGTATACATACCAAAAGTAAAAGCAATAATGTCCTTATCGAGCTGAACATTTTGATACTAAGAAACTAATCTCTAAAATGTGATTGAGTTTTTATGTACATAGTGTGAATGCTTAGAAAGCAATCACACAGTAATATAAACAAAACTCTTCATGAGCACATTACTGTCGATTCAAACCAATAACTCAAGCAGTCTGATAGAAGAAATCCAGATTGAAGGTAACGTTTCCTGTTGCCGTTGCTGTAGTGGAGTCTTCTTGTCTGTAGCGTTTTCCTGAAGACGACACATGGAATGGGGCGTGTCCGGGGTGGGGCGTGTCTTTGTTGACGTGTAGCGCTCTGAAGGTCATGTGTCTCCTCTCATGACCAGCAGTTCCTGTTCGTGTCAAGATGATGGAATTAGCTTGACGTTCACGTTCTGCTGAGATTTATTTCTTTATATTAACAGATATGTTGCCAACACTCTAAAAGGAATCATTTAGTGTGAAATGCATCATAAACTATTAAGTCTATGATCATTAAGCACCTTTACTTCTTCAGCCTTCATGGCTTTATTTCATGAGAGAAGCACTCGGCCTGCTGGGAAGCCTCTCACTTCCCAGGATAAACTCGATGCCAAAATCAAACCCGACCAGCATGGACTGATGAATGAACCAAGTTCTGAACCAAACTGTTTTTGGACTTTCCTGACAGAAGAATGAAGAGGAGGCCCGTGTTACTGATTACCGTCAGCAGCCGGCCAAAGAGGAGGAACTGATGCACAGATCTGAATCCATGCTCTTTCCAAACACACAACCTAGAGTTTGAGGAGGGAAACTGTTGCATCTTTAAGCTTGATGAAAGCCACGTTGGGTTCTACTTTTAACAAAAAGACGTTTTTAAAGAGATCCGTAAACACGCTCAAAGGCCTCATGAGAGACTGCCCAAAATATTTCCACTGCAGTGCTCCCACAAAGTGGAGGCAGTCCGCGGAGAGCGCGGCTTGCTTTCTTCATTCAGAAATCAAAGCCTTAAAAATAAAACAGAGATTATTTTACAAACGGATAAAAAGTTAAGAATTTCTTGTCTTTGATGCAGAGATACATTTGCTGTGGTTTTGTTTCTTTTTTCCACTTTTAGTAAAACTACTGATTAAACAAATACAATTTACCTTTGATGAAAGTTTACTCTTGTAAATTAAAAGAAAATATTAGTTTATGTTAAATTAGAAAGAGAAGATGGAAAGTTTTTTTTTTCAATCACAATATATATACACAATATATATATATATATAAGTATATATATATATATATATATATATATATATATGTGCTGCTGTGATCCGTCAGTCAGAAGTCTGAGCTCGGCTCCACGAGGAGTCGGATTTATCCACACAAATTCATCGATGAAATGTTTGATTTATGGACTGAAAAAAGACTTTTATCTACTAAGAAGAAACACTTTGAATACTTTCTCAACATGAACTGCACTTCACTGTATTTTATGGTGACGCTCCGGCAAACACAGACGAGAGTTTTTTTTTCACCATTTGAGTAAAATATTTCTGTGTTGAAATCATAGTCAGACTGAGATTTTTTTCAATGATAAAAATTATAATTTTCCATTAAAGTCTGATATATATATATATATATCTTTTCTGTAAAGCCATTAAAAGTTATTTTTGTGGTGAAGTTCAGGAAACTTCAAGGTCAGTTTTTTTTTTTTTTGTTTTTTTCTGTAAATTTATTGTTAGTCTTTGTTAATTTTACTGCCTGACATTGCATGATTATGTGGTAAGTTACATGTTTTTGCTGTAAAAATATGAAATATTTTCCAACAAGAACTGTAAAAAAAACAAAACAACAATGATGTATTTTTACTTTATTGTGCAGAAGTCTGTATTTTATATATACCTGTATATGTGTATATATATATATGTATATCTTTACAGGACGTTTAAAAAACAATCCAAACCTAACATATGCATCATACCTAACAATAGATTGTAACAGTCTTTCTGTTTTGTTTTTAATGAAATGAGGAACTACTTGGCTCAAATTCCAGAAACATTTTGAGTGAATTAGTTTGTCTGGAACCTCTAACAGAAGTCTGCCTGAAAAACCTTCAAAGCTTTGAATTTTTATATTTTTACACATTTTCCTTGTATTTTTTAAATCATTTTTGACCTTTTGGTGAATATTAGTAGAGGATACGATTCTTTTTTGAGGAATTTATAAAATCAATAATTTGTTTTTTTTTTTTCTTTTATAGCCTCATTGCCTTTTCAAATAAGTAGAGATTTATCTGTCACAAACCAGACGATTTACAAATCAAGTCACAGCAGAAAACAGTCATCACAAATGATGACGACGCTGGCGAGTTCCTTCAGTTTCCTGTAGAGTCACCTCACTGAAAAATGAGAAACAGAAAAGGCAGTAATCTGGTTACTCGTTTTGACGTCTTTACTTGATCATAATGACTTTATGTGGAGCTTAGTCTCATGGGGGAGGAGGACCACAGAAATCATTGGTGATTATTGTGTAACTTATTTTGTCATTTTTAGTCATCAATATATATATATATATATATATATATATAGGATTTTTTTTGGTGATATTTGTAAGATTTGGAAAACAGACAGCAGCAAACAGACATTAAAAAACACCAGGATAGTGTTAGTAAAAACTGCTGTTGGATCTATTTGTCTGTAAGTGGATGTATCAGAATGGATTTGATGTAGTTTTTTTGTGTCATCTTAACTCTTTAATACTGGAGCTTCAGTGTTTATATTCTTTGATTTACTGTAACTTTTTAACTATTAACATGATAATTCCAGTAGATTGTGAAGAGGAAAAGCGGCTCGATGAGCCGCTTTTCCTCTTCACAATCTACGGGAATTATCATGTTAACGGTTGAAAAGTTATAGTATTTTGTGTTTGAGCTGTGTCTGTGCTGCTGAAATTCAGCACAATATGTGTGAGCAGCTTTTCAGTATCTCCTAACATCTGTTGCCTCTAATAAATGCTGTTTACTGACTTTGTCTGAAAGTATCCTGAAGAGAAAGCTTTGGTTTCTGTTCCTACTTCAAGTATGTCAACCACAAAGTTTGGGGTTGTAACGTTGCTGTTCCCTTCTTCAGGGGTTCTTCTATCTAAATTCTTTAAAAAACAATATTTGCAGGACAGTTTTTGATCCTCTGGATGTGTGCTGTGGTTTTAGTTTTCACTGGGATGTAAGTGAAACCAACAAAAATTTGTTAATATCTGACAATTTTACTAATGTAATACACAAATAGGAAAAAAAAATCATGTTTGACACTGAAATCCATCTGAGTAATCACTAAATTACCTGTATGAAGGGTAAACACAGTAAAAGCGTCATGTTGTGCTGAGGTTTTAGGCTAAAATAGTGTCTGATTCTTTAAATACTTCAATGTTTTTTTCTGCAATCCACCATTTGCATAGAAAAACATTTGGAGGGTTTGGAAACTGACCTGCTGCTGTGATCCTATTAAAGGCCTCCAAGATCAGGAGCCTTGGTCAGATTCACTAGACCAGGGGTCCCCAAACTTTTGAGGGCCACATAACTGTTTTCTTCTCTGATGGGGGGCCGGGTCAGTTTGTAGGCTAACAGAAAAAGTGTAACAATCACAGCCTAAGCGTAAACATTTACGGTTTTCCAGAGAGCCAGACACAGCCAAATTTAAAATAATTAATTTCTGTAATCTTCATAGAAAAAAATAATACTAAAACATTTTAAAAACTAGATATATAGCATCAGCTATATGAATGCTGTAAGCTGAATTTGGCCGCTGAAGATGCTAGTGCTGATAGATAAAGATGCTGAAATTTATAATTAAGGCACTTAAGCTAATAGCTGAAAATGCTGAAGTTGGGGACCCCTGCAGTATACTTACAGCACGGGTCAGAACCTCTGAAAGCCTGCGCTGCAGCCAAACTGTCTCCCTCCCGGTCGTCCAGCTAATTATCGAGAGCGCTGCTGTTATTGGAAACACATTGTCCGAGCTGGTATTAACCCTAATATTATTACTACCATCTATTAATCCTTAAATAACAGAGTTAGTCCCATAAAACAGCGGCTCAAGCGGAGGCCAAAGCCCAAAAAAAGAAACACCATGTTCTCCGTTTTCATGTGCAAACTGGAGAACCACCAATAGCTGATGGCAATGCCAAAGAAAAGAGAAGGAACTGTTTCAAGGGCTGCGCAGTAATGTAGCGGTTAGCGCTCTCGCCTCACAGCGAGGTTCAAATCCCAGCTGGGTTCTTTCTGTGTGGAGTTTGCATGTTCTCCTTCCTGCATGTGTGGGTTTTCTCTGGTTTCCTCCCACAGTCTCATAACATGCATCATAGATCCACTGGTGACTCTAAACTGCCCCTAAAGTGTGAATGTGAGCCTGTGTCTGTCTGTGAGTTGGGGTAGTAAACCATCCACCCCGCCTTCACCCAAAAGCAGCGGAGACAGACTCCAGCAACACTGTGACCCTGAAATGGTTGAAACCTTATTCAAAACAAAAAGATAGAACTGTTCTCAAATTCAATTTGTCCTTCAGCCTTAATCCAATGCAGAAAATGCTTCTCCAGTCGTCTTTGAACGCTTATGTCCATGAATATTTCAGCTTTTATGGGATCTGTGATAAATTCTATCAGGTCTACATCAAAGCCAGTCAAAATCGAATACATTTATTAAAAACTTGCCGAATCCTTTAGCCCTCGTGCTCTCTTATGGGGTCCAGATGACCCCACACTTACATTGACGTGTGATCCCTCCCATGATAAATGTGGATGAAGGTGGACAGCATTTCATGTCTACCACGGACACCAGTGAAGATAAAGAAATCATTGGAAGAATAACATTGTAGCGTGCTGTTTTGTGGGGTCCAGATGACCCTACTTTTAATGTAAACATTTCTAGGATACACATGTTTTGTGTGTATCAAAGTATCTCAGTGCTGTTAGCTTTACTGTTAAAGTTAAAGTCTCAGTTATTTTTTAACAAATCTAGATGTGTGAAATTTGTTTTCCACATTTGACC
Source organism: Oryzias melastigma (assembly GCF_002922805.2). Taxonomy (NCBI): domain Eukaryota; kingdom Metazoa; phylum Chordata; class Actinopteri; order Beloniformes; family Adrianichthyidae; genus Oryzias; species Oryzias melastigma. The sequence goes on along the minus strand of NC_050525.1, from coordinate 778,402 downwards.
CCTGAGCTACAGACACAGAAACCATTGGGTGGTTCAACCCCTCAGTCCTACTGCTTGGTGCTGAGGGTCAAGCAGGGAGACACCGGGTCCCATCGGTATGACTCAGCCAGGATTCAAACCCCCGACCTTCCAAACTCAGGGCAGACACTCTACCACAAGGCCACGGAGCTGGTCTTGACTTTTTCATCCTTTGAGATGATTTGATCTCCGTAAATAAAACATGTGTATTATATATTGTGTTTTTCAAGATAATAAATTAAATATGTGCACAGACAAACATGTAAACAAGAATTAATCCGTTCACATCTTAGTTTGATAAAGTTGTTGTTTTTCCACATCAGAATCATCATTATTAGAACATTATTTACGGTCACATGACTTTGATCAAAGTGTTTCCACACGCTGGACTGGAATGATGGTTGATCAGTTTCTGCTGCATCACAAGTGAGTTGCTGCTGGGATGGTGTTTTTAGGTTATAGTCAAATAAATCTACCACATCTCAATCCAAAGGATATTTTCTCATTTCTAATATAATTGATTATGACATTTTGAACCAATCATATAACAGTATAGATTGATTTGGTTACTTGCCTCAGACAGATCGATCTTGTTGGATGGTAGAAATAGAGTCGATCTGTGCATGGACACATGCAGATATATACATGTCCAACAGAGGAATTCTAAGACGAAAGTAACTGTGAGGTCAGATAACTCTCGTCACAGTTTAATATGACGGTTTCTCAAAGGGTCTTTTACATAGTGGAGAGTGTCAGACGTGGGAATTATCTAATCTTGTGAGGCGTGATGAAATTACTCCGTTGTTGGTTTAGCTTTGGGACGTGATCACTTCTGATTGTTTTGTGCGCCACAAACTCTTTATGTTAGAAATGTTATTGCACAACTGCAGCAGACAATCAGCTTGTTCAAATGTGGGATGAATACGGCGGTGAAGTCAGCCCAGGACCATGAAGCACAGCAGTGATAGGGAGCGTGCTGAGCTCCAGAGCCTCTTGTGCCGTGGCTCCACATGGATCAGAGTTCACAGCACTCTGTGGCCAAAAGGCAAGGCTGGAAGAGGGAGGAATTACAACCATCGCACTAGTCTCAAAGTTTGTATCTGTGAGGAAGGGAAAAGTCTAAGCAAGTGGTGGATAAACCATCACCCCCAACACTATTGTGTTCTCATGTGTTCAGTAAAATGAACAGAATCACACAACAGAATCTGCTCTGCTGAAGGTTTTTAAAGACATTCTCATGTGATCCTTCACAAAATTCACACAATCCTGCTGTCCAGTCTCTAAAATGTGGTGGGGGTATGTGGTGCCACTCTCACCTGGTTTAAATCGTACCTGGCAGACCGAACCACGAGTGAATCTTTCTAAATCTTCCTCAGACACAGCTCCACTGTCTTTTGGGGTCCCACAGGGTTCAATTTTAGGACCACTTCTACTATCTCTCTGTCTACTTCCTCTGGGTTCTATCATACAGAAACATGGGGAGTTCTTTATTTTAATGCTGACGATAACCAGATTTACCTCCTAATGAACAAGAACGGCTCCTCCCTTACACAGTTAACGTCATGTTTACATGAGCTCAGACCAGCTTCTTGAGTTTCAACGAGAAGAAACTGAGGTGATGGTAATTTGCTCAATCAGCCGCTGTGACCCCTCTACTCTGGACCTGGGCCCCCTGGCTCCACATTTTAAACACTGTCACAAATTTGGGTTTTACACTGAAAAGTGATTTTAAGCTTGACTGTCACATCACTTCTGTGGTGAAGCATGTGAGGAGTTTTTCTGCAGAGCTTCTCTCTCCCTGCACTCCTCCCGGTCGGCTGATGAGCTTCTCCTGGAGGTACCACGGTCTCGGGGGAACTGTAGAGGATTGAGCCTCTTCTGTCTGTGCACCGAAGATCTGGAACGCTCTTCCTCATGTGTCCTCTCTGTCCATTTTTAAAAACAAGCTTAAAACCCATTCTTTAGCTAAGCTTTTAACTGTCCACGAGACTCTGCTCTGTTTTTGTTTTATTTGTTTTATGCTTATATTTTATCTGTTAGTGTTCTTGAAGCTTTATTGTACAGCTCATTGTAGCAGTTTGGCTGTGTTAAAGCCCTTGATAAATAATTTAATTTGAATGTGGTTTTCAAACAAACAAACATAAAAAAATAAATAAATCACAAGCTTAAGGGTTATTTTTATAAATACTTCTGTTTATTTTAAAATACAAAGTAACAGTATATACATCCACAGTAAAGTGGTTTAGAAAATCCATGAGTTTATTTTAAATGCTCTGAAAAATACATTTGAACTGCCTGCACAAAACGCCCCCATGTGCTGAGGAAGTCTCCTCAGTCTTTCCACGGGGATGAAGGCACATCGGGATCCACACGAGATGAGTTCAGAACGGAACGGCTGGTTCACACGGGCCGCGGAAGCAGCGCGGAGCAGCCGGGGAGGAGGCCGCTTGCAGCCTTTGTTAACCTCGGGTGTGATCACACCAGGCGCAGGGCACGATCCTGTCAGCGTCTGATCTATTTTGTGCACTAGCCACAATTCTGACAGGAAGTTGCGTCAAAATACATGAGAAAATCCAGTTTATTTAAAAAATATAACCAATTTTCACAATAAAATATCGCAATAGACAAATGCGATCATGTTTTTGTATCTAAACAGACTGTAGATGAAAATAAACACACAATCACAACACACACCTGTGTGTCTCAACAACAGATACATTAAAGAAGTGTAGGCCTTCTTTGCAGAGACATGGGGTCATATTTTTAGGTTATTCACTTACCCATGATGGCAAAAACTGAAAAAAGCTCTAGCATAAGCGCCTGTTTCCGTCGCGGAAAAATCCGCGTCTGGTGTGAATTGAGGAGAGCGCGGATGATGCGCGAATTCATCTCCCGCGGTGCTTCCACGTCCAGTGTGAACCCAGCGTAATCCTCCAGGACTGGAGGGCAGGTGAGGGTCCCTTTATAGTATTCTGTCCTCTATCGTCCATCGCCAGAGGGAAAGGAAAGTATTGGTAGTACCTTTAAATATGTTTGATCTATAAGAACCATCTTTTAAACAAAGGGAGCAGAACTTCCTCCAGCAGAAAACCTCAAACTGTTTTCGGTAAACGACAGAAATGTATGTAGCATCTGTATGAACATGTGCACTGGAGCTACTTTAGCATGTCCAGGTTTGTGCAATGAAACACCTCAAGGTTTAGAGATAAGATAAAATAAAAGATGCACGGGAGCGGACCTTTTGTTGTGGAGATACAAAAAGCTTAAGACAAAAGTAAGCCTTCTTGGTAATGTAGTGCTTTGGTTAATCTGGAGCACAGGAGGAGCACAGACCTATTTGCAAACGTATCTCTCCACGATCCGCTCGCATTTTTTGCAGGTTACGTAGCAGCACCAGTGGTATTTGCAGTGGCAGCGCTCAACCAGCTTCTCGGTGTAGGGGTTGTAGCCGCGTCCGCAGCACATCAGGTCGCAACTGTCGCTGCCCATGGAGGTTTTGTTGCACTGCCTGAAAGCAGGAGAGCACACACATTTAGAACTTGGTGTCGCTGCAGGAGCAGCAGTGTTTAACCCTTTAACACCTGACTCGGGTGATGCTTATACACAAAATGTTTAACTTTTCAACCATTAACACCATAATTCCAGTAGATTGTGAAGGAGAAAAGACGGTTTTCTCCTTCACAATCTACTAGAACTATGGCGTTAATGGTCGAAACGTTACAATAAATCCAGTGTTAAAGGGTCAAGATGAGCCTCCCTGACTCTGACACACACTTTTCTTTTCTTTTGTGACTCTAAGCAGCGGGGGTTTGTGGCGAGGCCCGGGGCATCCTGAACCAGCACAGAATGGTTCTCCTGTAAAACATGCTGAGCACACACAGCCACCCTCCCCCCCCTTTAGCTCGCTCCTGTTTTCCGACGGCAGACTTGTATTGTTCTCCAATCTGGCCAAATGTTCAAGATCCACATGAGTTTTTATTCTTCTGCAGTCTGACCTGTGACAAGAGAGGATAGACTATTTATTGAATTCATTTTTTTTTATGTTTTAGTATTATTTTTTCTGTGAAAATTCATTATTTTAAATTTGGTTATGTGCCGCTTTCTAGAAAACCATAAATGTTCACGTTTAAGCTGTGATTGTTCCACTTTTTCTGATACAAACCGACCCAGCCCCCCATCAGAGAAGAAAAGACTTATGTGGCCCTCACCAGAAACAGTTTATACCTGTACAAGCTCGTCTCTAAATCAGTACAGTGGATAACTTGCTGTCCTATTAAGAACTAGGATCTAGAAAAAAGTAAATTATTTTTAAAATGCTTTTTTGAAAATACAAAAAAAAACTATTTTATTTTGGTTTATTTATGACTAAAACCCCTTAAATTGCTGAAGGTAATAACTGTAATTTCTGGTCCAGTTTTAACCCTTACTCTGAAATTGGAATAACAAATTTACTTAATAGAAACACCATAATTTAGAAAAACCTTGCATTTATTGTAAAAAAGTTTTTGCACTTGTAGGAGGTGGTTTTTGGGGCGTTTCAAAATTGAAATCTATTTACAAAAGTGCAATGGAAACACTTTTTTCTAATTAAATGCGCTTCTTGATATAAAGCAGGGGTGTCAAAGTCAATCACACAAGGGGCCAAAATCCAAAACACTCCGTAGGTCGCGGGCCGAACAGGAAAAACATTTATTGAACACTCTAAAACTACATTTTAAAACTTTTAAACTGTAACTTTTTAACATCACTGTGAATTAAATATGTAGCAGAACCTGCAATAATGTTAGTGTGAATGCTGTAAGCTGAATTTGGCTGATGAAGATGCTAGCGCTGATAGTCAAAGATGCTAAAGCTGATAGGCAGCTAAATTATTCATTAAATGCCAAATTAGCCGAAAAAGAAAAAAAACCTTAGGTTGGCCAAAACAGCTAGCATTTTGCTGAAACATTGGCTAAACTCCAAAACAGCCTAAACATCCATCTTCTTGACCACTTCTTCCCTTTCGGGGTCGCGGGGGTGCCGGAGCCTATCCCGGCTACTGAAGGGCGAAGGTGGGGTTCACCCTGGACAGGTCTCCAGTCTGTCTCAGGGCCTCAATCACACACATTCACTCTCACATTCACACCTAGGGACAATTTAGAGTCACCAATTAACCTATGAAGCATGTTTTTGGACGGTGGGAGGAAGCCGGAGTCCCCGGTGAAAACCCACGCATGCACGGGGAGAACATGCAAACTCCACACAGAAAGGTCCCAGCCGGGAGTCGAACCGGGGCCTTCTCGCTGTGAGGCAAGAGCGCTAACCACTGCACCACCGTGCAGCCCCACAGCCTAAACATTTTTTGTAAATGCCAAAATAGTCCAAAAAGCTAAAAGAATGCAATTTTTTTTTATTTTAAAACCGTAACTTTTTAACATAATTATGAATAATAAAACCCAGGAATATTATTCCAGAATAAATCAACCTAAACCTTAAATAACTTTCAATATTTTACTCTCCATATAAATATATTTAAATAATAAAAGTTAGAAATGAGCACAAGATAACATCGGGTCATTAATAACAATAAAATAAAATGATCTGGAGGGCCAGACAGAATTACCCAAAGGGCCGGATCCGGCCCCCGGGCCTTGACTTTGACACTTGACTTTGCTGCACAGCGGGCGCCACGAGAGACCCCACAGCATCACAGCTCATTATAAGTTGTGTATCACACAGATTCATTGGATCAACAGCTCCTTCCCAACCAAGATTTCCTCATCACTTCATCCAAGCTTTAGCAGCATGCAGCCTGAATTAGACGCAGCTGTCTCGTTTTTTCGACATTCCTAAAGTTTCGTGCATATGTGTAATGGAAACGCAGCTTCAGACAATCAATATTTTCTAAACATGTTTTTAAATTTGCTCCACCATTTGGTTGAACAGGCAGCTAATTATGTTATTTTAAAGTTCAAGTTAGACCAGCGTTCATTGTTTTTGTCTTTGAGACATAAAAGTAGATTCATGCTCTCAGAATAAGTGTTATTTAGATTTTATGAGGATTCATTTAGATGGGTCAACTTGATCGTATTCTCATTTTGTTCTAAAATGAGTCATTTCCACTGTTAGATGAGTTTATTGTCACTGTAATAATCAAAATGAACTACAATTAGGTTAATAAAAACTAAAAAATACAAACTATTCGTATTATTGGCTGTATAACGTTTAATTTAAAGTAATTCTAACAGTTTTTAAGCGTATTTATTTAAGGCTTAAATGGAAATCTTTGTTTCCAGTTTCATAATTATAAGGTTTTTCATTTAGTGAATGACTTCTGATCATTTGACTTCTTATGATTAATGTTCTTTTATCGTTGTTAGACGACGTATTAAGATGTTTCAGTGATCTAAGCAGGAACTGCAGCAGAAACAACCAGTTTAGATGCTGAATGCTCTTCAGAGTTACAAAGAAACAAACCAGTCAGGAAAAGACCAAAAAAAAATGCAACACGCTTGCTTTCCTTTGACAGTAAAGAAACAATAGTGCGCTCGCATAACTTAAATTAAGATAGCACATCAATGAGAGCCTCAGAGAGCCTGACTCAAGTTTGTTATTTCCTTATCTGTGATAAGTGGCATAAGGCTGAGCTACACATGATGGAAAATCATGTGATGTGTGACATTTATACGCAAACACAATGCGGTGGAACACTTTACACATTGGATTTGTCCCTCATTCATGTGCGTTCTGCTGGGCTGTGGTGGCAGACGCGATGATAGTGGAGTAGAAGAAGAAACCTCCTCTTATTAACACTTTAACACTGGAGCTCCAGTGTTTATGCTATTTCATTTACTGTAACTTTTCAACCGTTAACACGATCATTCCAGGAGATTTTGAAGGAGAAAAGCGGCTCGACGAGACTGGAATGATCGTGTTAGCGGTTGAAAACTTACAGTATGTTGAAAATGGTGTGTTTAAGCGTCACCTCAGGTGCTGAAGGGCTAAGACCCACTCCCATCATCTTTTCAGCTTTTTTCAAACCATTCCCAGAGGTCTTTAAATTATGATTTTGCCATTTTCAGTACTTCATTTTCCATTACTAACAGCTGTTTGTTTACACTCTCTCCCACTAGCTTACAGCCCCTCACACTCTCAACCCAACACAACCAGGACAATAGCAGTTCTGATCCAGATTCCAGCTCAGACCAGGAAAACAAAGACGCTCAGGGATCTACTTGTCTACTCATGGATGCATCAGAATGGAGCAGATTTTGTGTAGCAAATACAATCTTTTTTAAACTGCATCTGCTACTGATTCACCACAGTTTGAATAAGAAATATTAGTGCCACAAGAACATGTTAAAAACAGCTAAAACTGTAATGAACCACAAAAAGTGGTTCATTAATCTGGCTTTTCTTTTTTTTTTACAAAGCAGAAGATTAAACACGTGTAATAGGCTTGTGTGGTATTAAGGTAAGACCTTACATCGTCGGTGTCTAAAAATAGTTACAGTATCATTTTCAATATCATCATTAAAGGCATGAATTTTTTCTAAAAAAAATAAAATAAAACAAGATGAATTTAATGCCTAAAACTTATTGTGCTTTAAATTTTCACTTCTGAAACAATTTTTTAATAAGAAATCAGCACATTGCTATTCGGAAGCGAGACAGACGCACGAGCGAGTGACAGGAAGAAAGATGGCACATTGTGTCTAAAAGAACTTCACAGTTTGGGAGGTCTTTGGGCTCCAAGTAAATGAAGGAGAGCCTCTTAATCCAGATCAGACCGTCTGTTAATTATGAAAAAGGTGACCACGAGAAATGCAAACGCCTCTAATTTAAGGACGCATTTTTGACTAATTAAAAACGCCATAAAATCAGAAGAAAGCCAATGCGGTCCTTTGAAAAAAGTCATTTTCCACTTGAGCAAAGAAATTTGCGCCAGAGCCCCCGCTAGCACACATGACAAAATGTCATACGTGCGCACGGTCACTGAGATTTTCTATCGCGCATGATTCAACTAGACAGTCTCTCCCGTGACGATTTTTCTGCTCGCGGGAGGATTAAACACGACCCGCAGGAGCAGACAGCGAGCGTGGGTCTGAATTGTCCATTAAACATGCGTGGGAATGTCTTATTTCTGCGTGGAGATTTGACTAATTAGGTCCGTTGTTTAGTTGAATTAATCGGTATTGTCCTTAAAATGGCTCGGACGGGGCCAGAAAATTGCTGTAAATGCTTTGTTAATTTGATACTATTTGCTTGTTCAGTTTATTTGTTGCATTACTTTAAAATAAAAATAGTTAATCCAAACATTTCATATTGTTTTCATAATTGAGTTTGGAATTCTGTTTCATACGGTGGAGGAAAACCCAGCAGTCTGGTGAGGCCACTAAAGTGGAGCTTACAAAGTTGTTAATTAGTCAAAGTAATACTGAGATCATGTACGCAGGAATTAGGCTTACAGCATCCTTTTGCCTAAAATGATAGTATGGGGCAACAGATTCAGCTGATAAATCAGCCCAAAGTAAAGTAGGAGAGCAGGATGTGCAGCGTCTGCTTCTCTGCAACGCTGTTTACAGTCTTATCAGAAAATTCAATAAGCTTAAGGCAGAGAGCTGCACATTTTTCCCAGAATTACCCAGATAGTCGTCGCAGGTCGGACTCATGAGTGAGCAGCAGCGTCACGAACAGACGCAGAAGTGAAAGGTGTGACTAAACCTTTATCCTGGCTGACCATTAACTCTGTCCCCGTTTCTGCAGGTCTCTTGAATCAATATCAGCTTGAGTGCCCTCAGTCCCAAGAATAACCACATTAGTAACTGACTCAGATAACAGCACAAGGACTCCATTGAGAGAGGCCTTTTCAGAGTGGCCTTTTCTGTGACAAGTGTTTGAGCGAGCCACAGACAGGCCACTCTCAGGGGGCACTGCTTCTTATCAAGGCTGCCAGGACAGTCAGTAGTGCTACTAATTCTGACAGCACTTGAATCGAAGTCCTGAATGAGCAGACATTGGTGGTCATTTTGTCTGCAGGATGTCTGGTGCTAATGTGGTGTTTACTTCCATTCTCTCTCTCACAAACATGGATTTGATGGGATTCATTTTAAACTTCTCAAATATAAATTATTCCCCAATTTTATGCAAAATAGTGTCATACTAAAACAACAATGAAGCACTCTGTGCTTATTATTATTTCACCTCATAGTGTCAATAAAGTCAACCAACCACAGGAGAAAGCTGACAGTACCAGCAGGATGATGGAGGTAAAAACACGGCTTTACATTTAATCTACAGGCTCCAGCCGGACTATACACACTTTATTGTGTGTATGACTATACACACTTTACCAGTCATAACCAACAACTGGCAGTTTATTATCTTTGGGTCATAGTGACTTAGGCCCAGCCCGAATTCTTCATGTTCTCCCTACCCCTCCATTTGAAAGGGCATTTGTAGTGAAAGTGATGTCAGAAATATTCTTTGAAGATTCCACCCTCCAAGCGCAGGGATACAAAGCCCCTGTCACAAGGGTAAACAACGTCGCACTGCGCCGCAGGGGAGAAGCGCTTTTTCTTCATGTGGGTGTGCTCAAATTTACATTTGAATGTAAGTAATGAATTTTTGTTGTAGCATGACATTTTTAAAGTTATAAAACCGCTGTTGTTATGTATATTCAAGTGCTGGAAGCTCCGTGTTAAAGCCAGTTGACCGGCGACTATTGGTGATGACATTGAACGAAAGTGGCGTCTGAATTCGGAGACACTAGATTTTTCCATAACTCTTCGTTTGGAGGGCTAAATGTAGGGGTAGGGAGAAGGGAAGAAATCTGATTGGACCTTAGACTTTTTGCTCCAAAGTCCTGAAACAGGACAGGTTAAATCTGGATGGTCCAGATGCTCAGCAGTCTTTGCACTACTCATTGTAGTTTTCTCAAACATCATTAACTTGGTTTGCTCCAGTGAGGTTGCTCACTGGTACATTTGTAGTTGTCCTTGGCACCTCCTTAATGGATCAAACGTTCGTCTAAAGAACAGGTATCCAGACTTCCTTCTCCATAGAGACTCCCTCCAGTTCTGTCAGGGGAACCCCGAAGTGCCATTTTGAGACATAAATCCTCCAGCATGTCTCGGGCCATCCGTGGGGTCTCCTTCCAGGGGAACATGCTTGGAGCAAGACTCCAGGGAGGCATTGAGGAGGCATCTGAAAGAGATGCCTAAGCTACCATATCCAGCTTCTCCCACTGTGGAGGAGTAGTGACTCTGCTTCCTTTGGGAACGCCCAGCCACCCTGCTGGAGAAACTCAGACGGCTGTATCTGTGACTCTTATGGCCTAAAGCTCATGAACACAGGTGAGAGTATGAACTTAGATTAACCAGTAAATGAAGAGCTTTTCCTTTTGGCTCAGATCCTTCTTCACTGCAACAGATCAATACAATGACTTCTTGTCTGAAACAGCTGCACTTCTGCACCATTGAACCTCAGGCTCCATCTTTCTTTCACTAGTAAACAAGAACCCTAAACCCCTCCACATGGGGCAGGGCTCTCCACCAACCCAGAGAGAGAGTAGACCTCTTTCTTCCTGTCAAGAACAAGGAGCTCCAACTTAGAAGAGGTAATCCTCAAACCTTCACACTCAAAGTCCTGGTTTGATGAAGACGACAGGACAACATCATCTGGTTGAAACCCTGTGCATACCACAGCCCCCTCAGTCCCTAGCAGGTCCCCTAAGACTTCAGAAGTGGGGACCAGTCCAATATCCACTTGGAACCGGTTCCGTTGACTGCCAACACTACAAAGCAAACTCCTGCTTTGATTGTAGGGAGTCCTGGACTCCATATTCCCAGGGCAACCCCAACAGAAACATGTGAGGGACAAGACTGAACACTCCAAATCCAAAGAGCAAACATAAATCAGATAGGCACACTGGACCCTCAAGTGCTCAGTGTATGCGTAGAACTGATTCGCTGTTCCACAATCGGGACAAAAAGCACACTAATCCTCACAGAGCAGAGGAAGCTTTCCCAGGAAGGCTGAGTCGTGTGAAAACAGAGACCACCGTCCTGGTCTCCTCGTTCAGCGCTGTCTCCAACTCCCATGTAAAGTCAAAAAGGCCGTCACCCAAGACGCTCACAGTATCCAGAGACTTGAGAGGACTTCCTTTGTGACTTCAGCTTGGGTGAAGGACCGGATAACTCCTGCTTCTGCCCTAGACGGCAGGTCACCTGGATGAAATTAATCCTTTCCTTCAGCTTCTTGACAAACTCTTCAGTTAAGATCACAGACTAATCCTCTACATCATACACATTGATGACAGAGAACTGCTTCCCATACAGACAAAACAAAGTTATTAAATGAATAGTTCAATTCAAAATTCTCTCAAAAGTTATTCCTGGCTTGAACTGATTGATTTTCAAAGTGTTCCCAGAGGTCTTTTAATTATAATTCTGCAGTTCTAAGACAAAATCTAAAAACCTGTGTCGTCGAAATAGTTTCTGCAGAGCAGCAGGAGTTCATTAAAAAATCACTTCTGAGTTGTGGACACGACTGCTGGCACAGATTAAGCCCACTTCCACTTCCTGTCACCTATAACTGAGAGCTCTCTGTTTACATGCCGTCCTGTTAGCTTAAATCACAAACCCAACATAACATTAAAAAAATTATGCTGATCAATATGAGAGCTATTCAGACGTATCCAGATTCCAGCTCAGATGAGGAAATTAAAGACGTTCATGGATTTACTTGTCTGCAAGTGGATGCATCAGAATGGAGCGGAACAGGGAGACTTTGGCCCGCCCATTTTATTTGCGGCATCAGAAATAACATCTTTTTCAAACTGCATTTTTTCATCTGCTCCTGATTCACAACAATTTTAAGAAATACTCAGAAATGCAATTTCAAGCAGAATTTCCTTCATAAACGTTCTCCCTCATGAGAAAAATGCCACAAGAACATGTTAAAAACACCATTTTCATCAGAGTGGGTGTATAAAAAGTCATCCTAAAGCTGAACTTAAAGAGAAAAATGTCTCTTTTTTAAGAAGAGACGTCTCAGACAAACTCACAAATAGCAACAGAATTTGCTTCTGTCGGTGAGACAAATGACCCACTGTCAGCATGTTTCTTTGAACTCCAACAGTTTTTTCTTGTAATTAGATGAAATATAATTTACATTTATTGGTGCGTATGAGTACACACATTCTGGTTAGCGTTTAGTTGAACCTTTATCCGTTTTGCTGCTTTGACTCCTGCTAAGTTCTCCTGGTTAGAAAGCGGCGTTCCCATCAGACCAGATCGGACAGGAACTGGAGTAATCCCAACAGTGACATTAGTTTAATTCACTCTGTGTAATGTGTGGATTTGTGTGTTTTCCTTGTTTAACTATTATGTCCAAATCTGTTGATCTTTTGCATATTTTTGCCTTCTTTGACTTTGTTTTTGCTTCTATGTAAAAAGGTATTTACCTTTCTTTATACAGGGGAGGTCTGTTTTCAAAGACGCTCTGTTCACATTCAGGCATTCATAGCTGGGACCTGCCCAGTGGAACCACAGACCAACCTGTGGCCAATGAGCGGCTCCACTGCAGCGCTCTGAGCTGAGGGCTTTGCTCAAAGGCACAAAGGTGAAGCAAACACTACCCAGCCAGAGTTAGCCTTGAACTCCATCCTGCTTGTTTTCCAGACAACCCCTGATGACCACCTGATGACCTGGATCAGGTGTATTCCCCAAATAAGAAGCTTCACTGCCAGGGTTGTTTAGAAAAGCCGGACAGCGGCTCAAGGCCTGGACCTGGACCCCTCAGGAGTAGCTCTGTGCTTTTACAGCTGCTAGTTTTTTGTTAAGTGGGGAGATGTAACCACATAAATTGTAATTTCTTTCAAATTTTACATGTGGGTGTCCCTGGCTCTTAATGGGAGGTTTCTGATAGTCAATGAAAAGCCATAAACGGAGCTGAACTGAAGGAGTAATGTAACTTGGCAGCATCACCTGTCTTGCGTGCCAACAGAGCCCAGTTTTTCATTCTTGGAGCAGAAGTCTGGGGAACTCTGCAAGTAGACCAGTTCATTCTCCCTCACCGGCCTGATGTCAATGTCTTTAGGTACCAGCTGCTTGCGAGTCCCCATGGGCCGATGAATCACCTTGGTGGCAGACAGGTACTTGGTCTTAAGGTCCATGGCAATTTCCCTGAGATCTTGGAGTCCTCTCCAGCAAGTCCTTATGGAGCAGGATCCAGATACACCATGGCACTTACACTTCATCACCATCGACTCTCTCAGTACCTGAGGATGAACGGAGATATTTGAAGGAGCAATCATGTATGTTACAATCTGTAGAAGGCTTTGCTGAAAGTAATTCTGTGTTCACACCAGCCTCTGTAACGTTCAAGCGACCACCTCCAATGAAAGTCTATGTAAAAGTGTGTAGATACTCGCTTTGGGCGTTCGCATTCAAAACTCTCATGTTCACACGTCGCTATGCAAGTTTTACGTTTGTTTTTAGCCTCTACATACAAAACGTGTGGCCATTGAACACGTGTGACCAATTGGAGACTTGGATTTGGTAATGACGCATGGATGGCGTCCTTCTAATGCATGGAAGTTTGAAAACTGATCATGAAGAAGAAATTAATGATTGCCATTTGTGTCTGGCTGGCATTCTATCACCAAGTCGTTCATATATGGAAATAGAGCTGTGAGAGTAAAAGCCTGGAGTAGATTCACCATATCTCCACCACTTCGATATTTCACACCAAGACTCTTCGAGCTGTAGGTGTGCGCTAGAATCTGATAACGACAGCCCATGTGAACACCATATGCTAGAAGTGCAGTTAAGAACCTGCGTTCAGCGCCTTCTTGAATATGCAACACATGCTGGGTGTGAACGTAGCCTAATGGTGCATTCACACCAGACACGGCAAGCGCGTCAAATTCTCTCTTTTGACACGTGTCTAATTTACTACTTATAGCCTTGAGGATCCTGCCGCGGAGCAACCGCCAACGCTGTTCAGGAATTCATTCATTGCCACTCCATGGATGATGTTGAGCCGGTAGCTTGAGTTTAGACATTTTGGAGAGCTCTACAGAGGCACCGGCAAGCACATCGCTGTGTCTGGGTTCACCAGATCTTTCAGAGGTCTACTTCGATCCTGCAGCGATTGCTGCACCTGAAAGTCATTTTAAACGTCACTTCTGTCTGTGATACAGTTTGAGCTTTAAGTTGAGAAGGGGGAAGCAAAAATAAAACTCGATGATATTTTTATTATTGTCTTGATGAAAATAAGAAAAATATCATAAGCCCACAAAGCTAGAGTGATTGTGCCCACAACAACAGCTCCTGCAGTGGTTCTCTGGGCAGCTAACCTTCTAGCGCCTAGCATAGTGATCGCCGCTGCCCAGTTAGATCCAGTAGAGATCACTGACTCTTCTGGAGCCTGGGCAGTGGCTATTGCTAGCTTGCTAAGCTGTCCACCAGGTGGCTGGCTAGCATAGCCATTGATCCAGCTCCAGAAACTCTGTGGCCCCAGCGGGTTAAGAAAATGGATGGAAGTTCAGGACGAAAATCCTCACATCGAGCCGCCATATTCAATCTCGCGCTACATCTTTTCATTGACTTACTTGACGCCCCTGCCGCGTCCGGTATGAATGCACCATAAGACCTCTAACCTCACATCATCTGAATGAGAATGAACTAAATGAACTGCAATGTGTTGGCTCAAAGTAAGCACCTGTCTCCCAACTTCACTGTTGTGTAGATGCATCAGCTTGTTGGCATGGGAACCCGATCGCTTCATCTTCATGGGAGCATCGGAGAACTTGGAGCCCGTCATCAAACCATAATGCAGGTTGTCTGCACAGCCCCCCCAGCGGTAGCCAGGCTCGGGGATCTCCGCAGGGATAGGACCGCACGTACAGAGGCGCAAGTCTCCGGAAGTGCACGCCCGCGCTATGGTGTGGCTGATGGTTGCTGCAGACAAGGCGTACACAAAAGCAGCCTCCCTCGTTCCTTATTGGAAACAGAGAAAGGAAAAAAAGGTTACAGGGAATATTGTTGTGCTCCAATAACACCGGTTTGTTTTTCATTACAAAAGTCCTTTTTATAAACCAAAAAATCACGTCCTTAGAAAACCGTCTTCACACTTCCACATCGGTGTTCTTACATACAGAAAGCTTAAAGTGTTTATGTTCTTTGATTTACTATAATGTTTTAATTGTTATCACGATTGTATGCCGCTTTCTCCTTCACAATCTACTGGAATGACATTGATCGTGTTAATGGTTAAAAAGTAATATAAGCAATTTTTCACAATTAAACACGCGATTGACAAATGCAATCATATTTTTGTATTTAAATACACTGTAGGGATGGAAATACACAATACAAACAAAAAAGAAAGACGTAGCGGGCCGACTCTGGAGCGGGGGATGGGGCGGGGATGGGGCTGGGTTTTGGGTGTAAAAAAACAACAAGAGAGAGGCAGAGAGCAGTTCTTCTTAGAAACATGGGTAATATTTTGTGGTTAATAATGGCAAAAACAAAAAAAAAAAACTCTAGCAGAGGCACCTGTCGACCGTCGCTGAAAAATGCGCATCTGGAGAGAGCGAAATCCTCTCCGCGGCGCGTCCAGTGTGAACCAGGCGTAAGAGTCCCCAATGAACCTATGAAGCATGTTTTTTTGGACTGTGGGAGTAAACTGCAGAAAACCCACATGTATAAGGAGAACATGTAAACTCCACGGAGAAAGATCCCAGCTGGGATTTAAACCTTCTCTTTGTGAGGGGACAGCGCCAACCACTCCACCACAGTGCAGCCTTCGTCAATAGAGCGAAACAGTTTGAAAACACTTTGTTAACCGTATCCTACAAAATGATGTAGCTGAGCTGCTTTTTTTCTCTGTTATTTAAAGTTTGAACCAAAATTCTTCGTCTGGTCTTTCTTGTATTTACTTACAGATATTTATTCTGAATTTGTTGCTGTTCGTGTGATTTAGTAGTTTAACTAAGAATATTTAGTTGAAGTCCTCAGACGTAAACCGCTCTCTTTGAAATATAGTGTTATCCGCTATACTGTGGTTCATTTTTTTTTCAGTCAGTGCAATTTTGCTTTTCTTTAATACTTTGTGTTATGCGCACTGATTGACTTTGTTGATCAACCTCCTGTACAGAACGCGTTCAGTTTACTCAATTTACATAAATCTTTGATCTTTGTTTTCCTTCTATAATTCTAACTTACTTTTCTAAGGTTTGAACTTTGAGAGCTTAAACGAGAGAGAAAAATGTGAAAATGTTTATTTCTGAGGATATTTATAGTCTGAAAACATTTATGAAGCTACTCCGTAGATTTCACCGACGCAGGTTGTTTTTAGAACATAACTGCGGTGTGATTCAGTCCTAACACCATTTGAATCTGCGATTCCAGGCATGAAATAAACATTTTCACCAAAAGTATTTTTCACACGACCTGCGTGCACACTGGCTAACCCTCCCTCTGTTCTGTGGCTAAACAGGAACAAAGAAAGCTTGTGACTGCATTTTGACTTTTCCCTTTTGCTTCTTTTATGTCAGTGAAAAAGAAAGCAAAGGCAGAAGCGATGTCTTTCAAACAGCGGCGTGCAGCCCGGTGTGATTGGTGGTGATGTGCAGACACAGAGAGCACATCTGTTCCGGCGCAGGCTCGGCTGGAAGTGAAGGAAGAACTGCGGCTTGCTCAGTTCCGAGTCGAGACGGGTCAGAGATGAGCCGTCTTCTGTCAGACACAAACTGTTCATTTAGCCAAAAGCAGCTCTGTCCATTCCTGAGAGACCTCCCAGCCCTAAAGCCACATCTGCACCCACAATCCAAAAACCCTTCCTGTGAGACTCAAGGCCCTGATAAAAATGGAAACATGCCGCGTATAGGCTGAGGAGAGTCGGGTTTCAGAAAAACACAAATA
The DNA here is from genome assembly GCF_002922805.2 of Oryzias melastigma. Taxonomy (NCBI): domain Eukaryota; kingdom Metazoa; phylum Chordata; class Actinopteri; order Beloniformes; family Adrianichthyidae; genus Oryzias; species Oryzias melastigma. The sequence goes on along the minus strand of NC_050525.1, from coordinate 761,474 downwards.
ATGACTGCACACATGACAGTTTCAGGGTGAGGTCCTGGTAATGCAAACAATATTATAACAAAAAAACTCACAATAGTGTGATCCTTTAACAACATTTTTCCCAGCAGCCCCGTCCCTGTAAGGATGCTGATTTCCATACCTCTGTCGAGGTCTGGCGGATACTTTTGGGCGTCTGCGGCGATCTCGATGGAGGAGCAGTTCCAGCGCATGTCAGCAAAAGTCTTCTGGCATGTCTTCTTGACTTCTCGGGCCGCTTGGACGATGGTCTGCATGAGCTCCAGGTTACTACGGCACAGCTGAACCTGCGACGACACCAGGCCCGACAGCCGCTTACAGTGCTGGGTCTGGTTGATGTAAGAAGTCGTTTGAGACAGCGTTCTGTAAACCCAACAGAAAGAAAAACGGCGGCTTAATTCACGATCTGTCAGAGCAACAAGACTACGTTTGCGCAACAGTATCAGTCACGTCTCTAGAAATATCTCAAGATGGTGAGACTTTGTTTTTACCAAGAAAGAAATGCAAAACAGAACCGCTCTGGGTAATATAAGCAATTGGAAACTGCAGCTTTAAAAAAGTTAAGAGGTTCAAAGTACAGGACTGAAAAAAACAAAGAAGCCAAAAAATTATGGAAATGTCCTTCATTATTTTACTTCGTCATTGGGCTGGGGGATACAACGATATTTATCGCGATAAAACCTTCTCTTGTTATGAAAGTAGTTTATCGCGATAGACTTTTATTTTTGAAGGGTTCAAAAAAACCCTCGCTAGTAGCGAGCGTTTTCTCCTCTTTGTCGAGTAAAAGTTAGAGGGTCAGTCACCACATGGAGTAAATGTTTGTATCTAATTAGCTATGTTTATGAGCTCTTCTTTAGTCTGCTCCTCCGCCGTCTGACTGCATGCGAGGTAAACAAACACGCGACACCCCCGCAGTCACTTCCCCTGTGTAGCGCCTAGTTTGGTTGATAAAACAGCAGAACATGCAACTGTCAGAACTGGAGAATAAAACTGTTTCACTTAAAGCAGCAACAGACAGATTCATAATAGTGTTGATTTGGAGACAGCGCCGTTGTTAGACGCTAATGCTATCATGCTAATGCTAGCTAGCTCCTCCGTGGGTCTACCGGTACTTTCTGTAAACACGGACCGGTTTAACGTCAGACAGTATTTTCACATACTGTCTTAAGATAAATACAAGATTAATTCATAGGAAATTAATAAAAATGGTGTTTTCCAAATAATAACAGAAGTGAATCTATTGAGTTTTAGCAGCGTCTTTATGGCATTTCAGAGACGGTGTTGCACTGAAAACGGTGACCTGTCACATGTTGTGCTTAACCCTACAACACTTTCACTATGAAAAGTTACACCATCACTTTTGCTGGGTATTTTTTACCCGATATAATATACCCTATTAAAAGTATTTGTCATAAAAAGTAGATCAAAATATGACAACACGTGATAAATTAGAGTAGCTTTCTTTTGTTTTCAATTGTGGTTTATGTCAGAAAATGGAAAATAAAAGCGTAGAAAGATCCTAAAAACAGGCTTGAAAATGATAGAAAAATATGGAATCTGAGAACAAAAAATTCCTTAAAAAAACTGACTTGAATAAAACTTGGTCTTTGTCCACCCATTCCTAGGACAAGTGAGACTTTACCCAGAGACCCAAGACACTCAGAAAAATGCAACATATTGGAAATCATGTAAATCACCCGGACATAGTGCTCTTGGGTTAATACTCTTCCCCTTAAAAGTGCAGTTTTCATGTTAATGATTATATAATAACAATAATCCAAAACATGATACAGTTTTCAGGCTGTTTTTGTTATAATTTAAAATGTGATCACCTGGAGGCAGAATCAGGAAATCTCTGTAAATCTACCCTCGTTTTCTCAACATGTTTGAATTTGAGTTTACACTTAGATAACAATAAAGATGTGTTCATACCATTTATAAATTCATTTGATGCCATTTCATTTTCTTAAAACAAGAAAATAGGCAGAAAAAAGTTTAATAGTAGCTAGTTCTGTGTGAAATTGGGTGATTTTTTTTTTAGATTGTCTGAAAAAAAAAGCATCATGTTCCTTCAGTGCATCTGTTATATTTAAAGTACGATAGGAAATAAATATTTAAGTTTAAATAACCTGCTGATGATTAAACATTTCTGTTATGACCCACAAAGCATTCAAATCTGACAAATATAGTGATTCATATTGTAATACATATTGTTATCACACACTATGGAAAACACTAAATCGTGATATAAAAAGTCGCGTAAACGTCTTTGTTTGTGGAGAGGAGCAGGACGTATCACTATAAAGGTTACACACTCTTAATACAAATAACACCATTAAGGATTTAGCAAGCAGATATAGACTTAAAGATGAAGGATTGGCTCTGCCGAGATCTCTGCATCGATCCATAGATGGGTTAGTGGAGACCCTCAGTCACAGGTGTTTCTTCTTGAAACCATTTGCTGGTTGGGTAAGAATCTTTTTTTTTTTTTATTGTTAACATGATCAATGTTATTCCAGTAGATTTGAAGGAGAAACTCGTTGAGCCGCTTTTCTCCTTCAAATCTACTGGAATAACATTGATCATTCTAATGGTTGAAAAGTTACAGTACATTAAACAAGTGCGTGTTAAAGGGTTAAACACCAATAAAATGGTGAATTGTTCCGTTTCTTTTAACGTTTGGTAAAGTATTATTGTGTGTTTAAAGCTCGAACTAAAGCAGCTGCTTGAATTGGCGCGAAAAATAAACGTTTTGAGTCTTTTCACCATTTATGCAACAATTTTTTGTTTTTCCCAACGAGACCAGGAAGAGTCCTACATTGAACAGGAACGAAACCTTGACAAAAAGGGGTAAAACACTCCAAATAATCCATGTTGTAACATTGCAGAATAAAATGGCGGCCAGCCCAGAGATTACTTACAGCCATTTGATGCCCGAGCAGACCTGAGACAGCAGCAGGGCCGTGAGCACGCCAAGAGGCAGGACGTGAGAGCTGCTCTTCATGATGGATGGAGGCTCCGGTTCACGCGGGACACAAATACAAAGCTCTGCTGGGTTAAAACACAGAGGTTAACGCTCAGGCACAGCTCCTCCTCTCAGGCCTGTCATAAATCAGGAAAGTTATGCCTGCAGTGCCATGATGGGCCACGTGGAACCCTTCATGAAGATCACTCTAATCCACAACCTGTGTGAGCTCAGACAAATGATAATCTGGAATAATTTTGTAAACATAAAATGGGAGAAATTCCTCTAGATTGGTTTGTCTTCTGCTGAAAGGTCCAGAATAACCATGGAAAATAAACTGTATGGTTTCATTGTTTCACACATGCAAGAGAATTTACCAAAATAAAAACCTGCACTGAATTTGAACAAACTTCAGATACAAGGGGATAACAAGCAGATGTGCCGGAAGTGGCTTTTTCAAGCAACAAACTGAATTAATTTTGTCTAGAGCTAAAATATAAAATGTATTTACATTTTTTTCGTTTTAAAAAAAATCACTAAATGTATAAATTGATATTTCTGTGACCGTAAATGTCTCTGTTTGGGACAGCAGCCCCAGCCTGCTGCTGGAGCCGCTCTCTGACTATGAGGGCGCGTGCAGCCAGCGCGTGCAGCCAGCGCGTGAGGATGTCAGGCAGGTGAGCTCCGAACGTGGGAAAACGGCGGGTAATCGTTAGAAGCTGCTGCTGTTGGAGCTCCCTGGTGACCTCAGAGGTAAAACAAGACCCGCGTTTTCCCGCTTGACCCCCAAAATAAGCCCAAACCCCGCAGGTTGTCCGTCTTTGTTTGCGCCGCAGGTCGTCGTGGCTCCTTCACAGCATCTGCATGCAGTTTGACCCCAAAACGTTCCACTTTTTTCTTTGTTTGATCACTAAACAATATATTTCAATAGTAACTTTTTGCTTTGTTTTCAATCAAATTAATTGTAAAAACAGTAAATGAACGCTTATTTATAATTTCCGTGTAAAAAGTCTTCAAAAGTATTTTTCTGTTCAACTGGAAGCCCGGTCTGTGGTCACGCGCCCCGGTTCCATCCTCTCCCCTCCGCCGCTCCGTCTGCGCTCGCGGGCGGAGCGGCGCCGCGCAGAGCCCGGCCAGCAGCTTACCTCCGCGCGCAGACACACACGGGACGCACGCGGGAATGTCTGCCGGTCCAGATGTCGCGAGCGCTCCGCTTGGCTTCAGCCAGACGCCGTAGTAAATCCCAGTGCGGGGAGGAAGGAGAAGCGCGGCCAGGTGAGCATGGTGAGGGTCCGCGCGCGCGTGTGGACCGCGTGAAGGGGCGCGGGCAGAGTGAGGAGGGGGGGGCGGCTCGCCTCTAAAGTACCTCTGCGGTCTTTGATCTCACTGCTGATGTCAGACCCGCATTAGCATAAGAAAGCGGGCTGGACGGGGAACCGGCAACCCGCGGAGCGGATCTACCCGGGAGAGAGCGTCCTCACCCGGAGCGGGACTCCCAGCAGTCCCCGCGCGGACCGCACTGTGTTCACGCTCGGTGTCCAAAAGTTCAGTCGAGATTCCGGACCTGGAGTCTGCTCTGAGACCAGCACTTTTCTCCCAAACGGATCAGATTCAGGCCTCCAGAGTCTCCTGAAAGAAACCCGTTTTCTTATTATATTTACATCATTAGAGATATACATTTACATGATACACTTAGCATTTATACTATTTATGTAAACTCAGTTTCAGTTTTCTGGTCCAGAAACTGAAAAAATTAGGAGAACACACAAACATGCATTAACACACTAAAAAATCTAGATTTGTTTACAAAGCATTTTTACTATATATATATATATAGTCTATATATATATATTCAGTCCAAATCCTCACATCTTTTTTAGTGTACATTCTCTTTACTATCTGAATATTTTTATTGGTAAATAAATATCTAGACTAGATATAAACAAAATGCTGCAGAGCGATATTTGTACATATTACAAACACAATCATTGACAAAATGCAAAGACAAATGTATTTATTTATTTTTTATATGTATTTTTAATCCAGAAAAACTAACAAAAACATACAAATAAACAATGCTAATTATCCCACAAACAATCCCAGATGTAACAAAAGAGTTTGGATGAAGCTTAAAGCTTATCAAGTCCAAGCCCTTCGCTCTTACTCAGCACATATTAAATATATAATAATCTCTATTTATACTGAGTAATATGAACACAAAACAAAATTCATGTGAGAAAGGAACAGCAAAAAACTATTTTATACATTTACATTAACACTAACACACATATATACATAACCCCCCCCCCACCCCTGTGATGCAGTGGAGTTTAAAGTTTGTTCTAGCAGGTGGTTCGACGTCAATGTTTGGTCCTCTTTAACGTGTATTTATTTTCTCTCAACTGGAAGAGCTTTAATCATAAGTGACTGTACATTTCAGAATATTTTAGTAACTGCATTTCAAAGTATTTTTAATGGTTTTTGTGTTATTTTGAAGGATTTGATCAAAAAAGAAGCTTTCTTCTTCCCCTTCATGAACTCCAATGTGTTTTTAGCAATCATGTTGACCTCCTTCATTTACTGTACCGGACGTCTGATTACATTCTCAGTGACATGAAGGGACGCGCACATTATGGACGCACAAATAACCCGGGAGAAGTTCTGTGAAAGGAAACGATTGAGGGGAACGTTCTCTCATTTGCATTTCTCCAGTAGAAAGTTCCCTGCAGCTGTGGAAGGTGAGCTTTGGTTCTGAATCAGTCTGAGCTGCGGTTCGGACCTCCCTTCCATGCCGGCCTCCTGCTCTCCTCACTGCTCCTCTGAGGAGGTCACGCTGACGGAGGGGGACAGACCTCGATGTCTCATTGTTTTTCGGCCTGCACGTTGGAGGCGTTTAGGTTCAAACGCAGCAGGCTGTTGTGAAGCGCCACGACGCTCGGGCTCAGAATCGACACACGGCCCTTTGATCTGCACATCTCACCTTCCAACCAACACAGACGGGAAGCAGACAGACTGAGGCTAAAGAGAATGAAATAACTATCAAAACAGCAGCATGGGGTCGAAGCCAGATTTACAGAGAAGCAATTCCACGTCTGATGTGGATTTAATCTGCTGCTGCAGTTATCTCTGTTTACTGCTTTAAAAACTTACATTACATTCAAGAGCTGAGTATTCCTCTGAAACATGGTGTCAAAGTCAATCGCACAGGAGGCTAAAATCCAAAACTCACAAAACACAAACATTTATTGAACACTTGGAACTAAAATTTTTAAACTTTAAAACTGGAACTTTTTTTTTACATAATTATGAACTAGATATACAGCATTACCTGTGATCATGCTGGTGTGAATGCTGATAGCTGAAGATGCTGAAATTCATAGCTAAAAACACTGAAGCTAATAGCCAGCTAAAATATTAGCTAAATGCCGAATTAGCCTAAAAAAAAGAAAAAAATAGTCTAGCCAAAACGGCTAGCATGAAGCTAAAAAAATAGCTAAAGTTCAAAATAGCCTAAAAAATGTAAACAAAAAAAAACCAAAATTAGCCATAGCAGCTAGCATGTAGATAAAATATTAGCTAAACTCTAAAACAGCCTAAAATATCTTAGTAAGTGCCAAAATAGTCCAAAAAGCTAAAAAAAATGACAATTTTTAACACTTTAAAACAGTAACTTTAAACATAAATATGAATAATAAAACCCAGGAATATTACTCCAGAATAAATCAACTTAAACCTTAAATAACTTTCAATATTTTACTCTCCATAAAAATATATTTAATCAAAATTATACAAGTTAGAAATAAGAACAAGATAACATCGGGTCATTAATAAAATTAAAATAAAATGATCTGGAGGGCCGGATAGAATAACTCGGAGGGCCGGATCCGGCCCCCGGGCCTTGACTTTGACACATGAGCTTTAAGCGTTTTGGAGTTAAATGATTCTTTTTTTAGAAAATGTAAATGCTGATGTTCTGGTGTTTGCTCTTGGATGAAACGCCGTCTGCTGTGCGTTCCTGTGAGCCCAGATCTGGCTTCGTTCTGCATAAACGCTCGGCGCAGACTACTGCTCTCCCAAAGTCGGAAAGATCAAGATCAGGAGGCTCAGCTGGGGAGACAGGAAGAGCTCTTTACTTTCACTCTGGAGGATCCCCGCTCGCATTCTGCAGGAGTGCAGATTTACTGCTGCGGCCTCATGCCGAGGCAAGCGTGTCCAGCCTGAATGTACCTCAATGAAGCTTTAATGCAGCCTAGATTTTGCACACAACGTCCAGCATTCCTGTCATGTGGACTTCAAGCAGGAGAAAATGAAAGTCGCATACCTTAGAGGTTTGTTAACCTTTTAGCACCGGAGCTCCAGTGTTCATGTTTTCTGATTTAGTGTAACTTTTCAACCATTAACACGATAATTCCAGTAGATTTTGAAGGAGAAAAGCGCTGTGAATGGTTGAAAAGTTATAGTATGTTAAAGATTCTGTGCCTCAGGTGTTAAAGAGTTAATGTCATACTGCTGCTATGCAAATTGAGGAATTAAAATTCAGGTCACTGCTGGATTTGATGTAACACGCAAATATGCACCAAACCACTTCAGCTCCAAAATGACCTTCATTTAGCAGCAACTTGAGATCAAAAACTAAGGCTGGGAATCAATAATAATTTCCAGAAATGATTCGATCCAATTCACAAGAGCCAATTCTGATTCCAGTTTTTTTTTATAATTATTTCAATCCTTTTAATTCAATTCAATTTTGAGTTTACACATTTTTACACATTTGTTTAGAAATACATCAATAATCTACTAAATGTTTTGAATATATTTATATTAATCTTTATCCAGTTCACATACTGTAAATGTATCAGTGAAATACTGAGATTGTTAATATCATCCAGTGTTACATGGATTCTCTAAAGGAGAAGTTCTAACTAAAATGTTCAGATCATTAACATTGGAAACATTGTTCTGCTTCTCCTGGAGGACGTTTCAGTTTGGACACTAGGTGGTGATCATGTTATAGTATTACACTTTATTCCAGGAGAAGAAGAAAGTATGAGTAAAAATGATACTTTAAACCACAAATAGTTACTTTAAAAATATTTCCTTAAAAGAGTTTGGAAAATTCATGTCTGTGAGTTTATAAAGATGTTCATTTAGTCAGTAATATATGTTTAGGTCGACTGAGCGTTAGCATTAGCCGTCCTATGGGAAATTCTATTAAACGCTAGCATCAAGCTAGCAGATTTTAATTTATGTGCTAAATCGATTTGGATTTTTATGAATCAATTATTGATCCTTTTAAGCTTAAATCTATTTCAATCGATTGATCGATTTTATCAACCCAGCTCTAGCAAAAAAATGTTTTTGGCTTAGCTGTAAACAAATTGAGGTGTCATGTTGATCAAATAAAAGAATAAGTACCTAAATTATTATTAAAGTTTAATCAAAAATATTAAGATTTTTCTAAAGTGGAAACTAAATGTATTTTTAAAAAAGCACTAAATCATTGAATTTTACCCACTTTCTTTTTCTTTTTTCCATTTTGTCTTAAAATAAAGTCAGACTATTATGTTTCCTATCATCTGATTACAAAGACTAATCAGGAGTGTATCACCCACTGCACCTTCATCAGTGTGGAAAGGTTTGAAGCTGGCTGAAAATCCCATCATCTGCTTTTTGTCACAGCAAGTGATTGCAGGAGAGCCGAGCGGCTGACGGCGGTTTGCAGCCCGTCTGCTGCGCTGGTGCACTCAGGCTGACGTCTGGACTCTGACAGGGTAACAGCACGGCATCATGGGAAGACAAAACCAGGCTCCAAAGGAGCAAAGAAACCCGGCTGAGCTGTGAGATGGAGGGTAAAACCGTCTCATCAAAAAGGGCCGGACTGAAGGAAAATACAAGACGTAATAATAATGAATCTTAATCCTAATCCAAACCACTTCTGCCCCAAATTTATCTAAATGTAACATCTACATGACAGCAAAAACACAGGGACTTTTTTAAATAGCTGTGAATAAATTCAGGCATTAAGGGGTTACTAGTAGAAAAGAGAGTTCATGTGATTCATGAATAATCAGGATTTCTATCCAATCGTAGCTCTGGAAAACAGAGGAAATCCATCTGATGTGAGCCCCATTTGTTAGTGTCATGACAGGTTAGAAAAGGAGGATTTTATAAACCATTTTTGTCATCTCTCAGTTGTAAAACTACATTTCCTGCTCTGAAGTAAAATGATTTATAACCCAATGAATATGTTGTGATTGAAGACATTTACCGATCACAGAGCAGCTTTAGGATCTGTGGCTCCTTCAGTCCCGTAGACTGAATTTCTCTTTGTTTTGTTGGTTCTGTCGCGTCGGGCTGAACACGAGCTTCTTCTGCGAGGAGGACGACACCTTGGTGGGAAGCGTGCCGCGGGAAGCAAAGAGGAATCTGGGATCATTTCAATGTAATGACCGTTTTAATTTTATGGAGAGAATCCCCTCCACCTGTACCTCCTGGTAAAAATAAAAGCCCCAGCAACAACGGAGGAATCACACAACTTGGCACGGCACTGGCTGCAGGCCCCAAACACTACAATAGATAAATTGTGGAGATACATCTGGTTCTTGTAAATGTAGCCCATTAGACTGTGGTTAAGTGGAGGCGTAAAGGCACCAGTGTCCTTAGAAATGATTAAAGCTTACTTTTATTTCACATCACAAAGCTTTTGAAATTCCTGGCTGCATGCTTGCTCCTCTGTGAAGATGTTCCAAGACCAAATAAAGGATGCTTCAGTCACCTCTATAAAAAACAGTCACTGACACTTCCTGGGACGGTGACGTTTTTTTAATAACATGTCATTTTTACATTTCTTTTATTAGAAGTAATCCCTGAAATATTTACTCCCGTGATTCAAAGCTAACATTTTACTCTTGAACAGTGTGTTGAGCTTCCTCCTGGAGAACAGCGTAATCCTGACACGTCACAGACGGCCAGAGGTCTTATATCAGTGCAGGACCTCCACAACCAGCAGAAACCTGCTGCTGTCATGGGGAGGAACTCATTTCTAAAGCCATATATTACAGTAACATATGACTTTTGCAGTAACAGAGTAGTAGAAGGCATCATGTTTTACTCATTACATGTTCAATAACGTGTGTAGTATGATAGACTAACCACCAAAAATGTAATTGTTTAAAGCAGCAAGAACACGAAGCATTAACAGATAAAAATAAACTGTTTTTCTTCTGTTTGTGGTCAATCACTTTAATCCTTTTTTTTAATCTCAGTTTAAATGACGGGAGAATTTCCTGTTAGCCCTCACTCAAACATTTTATTTTCATTTTTGTGTTTTTTCGCGACCAAAAGCTGAACGTTCTTTTGTTGTAGAAGTGATGCAATTCCAGCCTTTTTCTGGCAGCATTTGTTTAGTCTTTGTGAGGCGCACAGCCCTCAGAATCCACACTGGGGTTCTCTCTCTCTCTCATTTTAAAGGAGACAGCGTTTGATTTCTTTTTTGTGCACTGAACTGCTTTAGTGTTTTTCTGTGTTTTACTTTACCAAGATAAACAATATTCAATAACACAATAAACCCATGTCAGTACATTTAAAAGACTTTGTGGAACATTTGTTTGTGTGACGTTCACAACGAGGAGACAGTAAAGATTACTTCAGATGTGCAACAGTAAGTAATCTGCAATATATAAATATATGTATAGAGAGAGACTATTAAAGTATCAGAAAAATTTGTTCATACATTCATACTTTATTTGAAATAAATAAACAAATAAAACCAGGCCCCAGCTTTAAATCAGAAATTGCAGCAATGTTTGCCTGTTTATTAAAAAGGGGGGAAAAAGTATAATGCATTGGCTGGCACTGTGGCATTATGGGATACATAAAGTCGATACATTCGAGCAAGATCTATTTTTTTTTGGGTATGTTTTTCTAGTGGCGTGTGAGTTCAATTATCGAACCCCCTTTATTCTAAAGTGAAACACCGATTTAACATATTTATTCCGATAAAAGACTTCCTGGCACGTCTCTGCTTTTATTCGATATATTTTACATTTTACAAGTTCGCATGTGGAAAGGTAACGCAGGAGACACCAACTCCCATGATCCTCTGGAGCAGCGTGACGTTTCTAAGGTAACCGCTGTTTTGTCGCCGCAGCGGGAAAATGGAGATCAAAAACAAAAAGTTATTTATTTACACTTTAACCTTCACGACAGCAAGCTAACGCTACGAGGAAAAAAGGAGCGGCGAGTTTTTACGTTTGCTTTGTCACGCGCGAAGGGTTTGAAAGTGGCGGACGTTTAAATGTTTGTAATTTTTCAAAATAAAATAAATCAGGGAAGGAATAATACAGAACACACTAGTTTTTGTATTGAACTCACTAAAATCGTAACTTTTTAAACATAGTTATGAGCTAGATATATAGCATTACCTTCAATAATGCTAGATGGTGAAATTGATAGCCAAAATGTTGATAGCTGAAATCACTGAAGCTTTTACCAGCTAAAATATTAGCTAAATGCCAAGTTAGCCTAAAAAAAACCCACATAGGTTAGCTAAAAACACATAGGTTAGCTAAAACAGCTAGCATGTAGCTGAAAAATAAGCTAAACTACAAAATAGCCTGAAAAACAGAAAAAAATGCCTAAATTAGCCAAAACAGTTAACATGAAGCTGAAATATTAAACTCCAAAAGACAAAAAAAATCTTAATACATTTTGAAATATTCTACAAAGCTAGCAGAATGCAATTAAAAAAAAAAAAAAAAAATAACTTTTTAACATAAATGTGAAAAATAAAAAGGCAGAAATATTATCCCAGAATAAATCAACTTAAACCTTAAATAACTTTTAATATTTTACTCTCCATAAAAATTCATTTCGTCAAAATTATACAAAATAGAAATAAGAGTAAGATAACATCGGGCCATTAATAATAAAATAAAATGATCTGGAGGGCCGGATCCGGCCCCCCGGGCCTTGACTTTGACACATTTGCATTAACTGAATTTTTTTTCTTAAGACATTAGGTTGGAATTATTCAGAGAGGAATGAAGTGTGAAGCAAACCAGCATTTACATTATTGTATAATACCACAAAATGACAAAAATGTATCATTCTGCTGCTTTTACTTCAATTTGATCAAATTAAGTTTTTTCTTTATATATTTTTGTTGTCAAAGTTACAAACAGCCCAAGTGGAAATATATATGTGCAGTTTTCTATTCCTTGATTGTAGTATTTAGGCAATTCTGTTTTTAAATATGTTCTATATGATACATAAGAAAGTCCTTTTTGATTTTATGAATACAAACTTAAACATGTTCAAGGATGTTAAGCTCTTAATTTATCTTTAGGCACATTTCTTTATAATACACAAAATCTTTAATTTACTGCAACTTTTCAAGCGTTAACACAATCAATGTAATTCCAGCAGATTTTGAAGGAGAAAAGCGTATAAGCCGCTTTTCTCCTTCAAAATCTACTGGAATTACATTGATCATGCTAAAAGTGTAAAAATTGCAGTAAATCAAAGAACAGCAGCCCATCAGCAGTATTTTTAGAGCACAGTACAGCGCCACACCGCCATCTGGTGTTGTTTCACAGGTACTGCATCTAGATGAGTGAACGACCACGACACAGGACGTCTTTTTGGATTATTTTAATAATTTTTTTTTGACAAATATATATGGAGTTTTACTATCGAGGAAAGATCCTTCTTAAAGAAACAGCAAATTTCTGAAAGGAGACAAAAACAGGAGACATAAGAACCAACTATTTCTGGTTGTGGCCTCCAGGAGAGACGGGCCAATTTCATCACTCAGAATCCCTCCTCCCCACCCTTTAAAAGCAGTCAAACATCATTATACTCTCTATTAATATGGAACATGAGGTGAAATATTAGTGTCTCATCAAGGCACACAAGCATTGAAAAGCATCAGCGATGTGTTGTTGTTGGTCCCGTGGGGTAGAACGACTGTACAAACTACAAATTCATAGAAAAGGGAGCACAGGTGGGGCTTTGCAGAATAAAACTCATCAATGTACATGGGAACCGTGTCTTCAGGCAGACGAGTTGCTCAAACATCTACAGAGGGTGGAGGTCAGACAGCAGTCTCTTCTTCTGCTGCATGAAGTCCTGCAAGCTGCGTCTGCCCTGCCGGAAGTTGCTCTCCTTCCTAGAAAACGGTAGGATGACTTGCAGCCTGAGCAGAGTTTCGATGTTGCTGAAGCTGCGTATCTGAGACGCCTTGAGCGTGTCGAGCACAGTGGATGGAAGGTAGCCGGCCAGAGGGTCCAGCCACTTCTCCTTCCACGCCTTCATCTCAGCGTGCAGCGACGCCTGGTCGGGCAAGTCCTCCTTGTACAGGCGGAAAACCAGGCCGCTGAGGATGCTGGTTTCTACTTTGGACATTGCGTAAGGCACAATCTCCAAACATCTCAGAGTATCCAACACCTTTTCGGTGAAAAGTTCGCTGATTTCTTCCTTTGAGTGGAGAACCACCTTCAGGCTGACAGATTCTTTGTAGAAGTCGCTCAGGGGCTCGAGGAGGACGGGGTGCAGCAGGGTAACATTGAGTTTGGATGCCAGGGTCACGGCTTCCTCGAACCAGCTTTTGTGATGGATGTCAATGTCACTCTCCAGTTTGCAGAGGGACGCCTTCACGTCAGGCAAGGTATTCACGGCGAGCAGCACGTCTAAAGGTTTGCCCTGAAGAGCGGCGCTCAGCTTCTGCGTCACGCTCAGCACGTTCTTCTGCACCACAGTGGAGAAGATGAAGTCAAAGTTCCGGACAGCATTGAAGAAGGCGGCTGCCTGCTGCTGCTCCGACTCGCTGCCCTCCACCTTCAGCTCATTCAGACACAACAGCACCGCTTCAGAGATCTCCACCATCACCTCATGCATCTCGTGACTTTTCTCCCAGTTCTTCACCAGTTTGTCTCTCAGCTCGTTGCCCCGCCCCTCATCCCGCTGGAACACGTAAAGGATCATGTCTTCCAGTTTGATCTGCCGCTGCGTGTCCTCGGTGAGCCAGTGGAGGAGCCTGGTTATGAGGGCCGCTCCGCCGGCTGCCGGGTTCACAGGAGAAGACTTGGCCAGCCAACCGTTCAGCGACAGGGCAGAGCTAACCGTTCGAACGATGTGAGGGTACTTCTCAGCGATCGCTGAGCTCACAGCTCGCATTTTAGCTCCCACTTCTCCAACGCTCAGGGAGGCCTGTCCTCGGCAGTACTCCATGTTCAGCCCCCACTTCTCAGACAGCGCGATTTCAATGGCCTCCGAAAGGACCACCGAGTCGTTAGTGAAGGGGATGAAAGCCAGAGTCTCCTCACACTGGATGTCGTCTTTTTTCAGGTACCTGACGCACAGCGGGACATATGGCTGCCCGTCGATCTTCACCGCCTGCTCAGTGATGATGGTAAAGAACTGCGAGTCCCAGAGCTCCTTGATGATCTGCTCACGCTGCTGAGGCTCGTAGAAAGACACCGCTGCTCTCGGTTCTGGACCGGTCACGTCTCCCTCAGCGGGCTCCTCCTCTCCATCAGTTGGTCCCGCCCCCACACCAGAGCAGGACGCTTCAGGTAAAACCCGGCCTAAGCTTTCTGAGTTACAAACACAGAGAAGAGTCAACATTTAGACATTACACAGCAACACTGTAAAGCTGCGTTCACAAACGCAAATCACGCTTCTGTTTTGATGGGCGGCCAATTCCCTGATTGAACTTGTCCAAAAATGTGTTCATAAACCTGATGCTCCGCCTGCATGTGGGAGGAGCTACTAGTGTTCAGAGTTTTCAGCCTCATTGCTACATTGACTACATCTCTTAAAACACGTATAATGTAGATCGATGTGTCAAACTCAATCGCACAAAGAGCCAAAATCCAAAACATACCATAGGTCACGGGCCAGACAGGAAAAACTTTTATCTAACACTAAAACTACATTTTTAAAACCGTAACTTTTTAATGATGATAGCTGAAGATGCTGAAATTGATAGCTAAAAAGGCTGAAGCTGATTGCCAGCTAAAATATTAGCTAAATGCCAAATTAGTCTAAAAAACAACAAAAAACTTAGGTTAGCCAGAACAGCTAGCATGTAGCTGACATATTAGCTAAACTCCAACATAACCTATAAAATCTTAGTAGATGTCAGAATTGTACTAAAAACTAGCAGAATTCAAAATTTTAAAACTTTTAAACCATATTTTTCAGCATAATTTTGAATAATAAAAAGGCAGGAATATTATCTCAGAATAAATCAACTTAAACCTTAAACAACTTTGAATATTTTACTCTCCATAAAAACGTATTTTGTCAAAATTATACAAGTTAGAAATAAGCGCAAGATAAAATTGGGCCATTAATAACAATAAAATAAAAGGATCTGGAGGGCCGGTTATAATAACCTGGAGATCAGGTTGATTTATTTTAAAGAGCTCTACAAAAGCATCAGTGATCATGTCTGGGTTCATGAGATCATTAAGAGACTCTCTCAGTATGACCAGCTTTACAATCTACTGCAGGAGCTGCAGCTGAATGATGGCTGCTTTCAGCGGTACTTCCATCTCTCTGTGACTCAGCTTGAAAACTTGCTGTCCTGTATTAGTCAGAGGAGGGAAAAATAAAAACAAGAATAAAACTAGGGGATGTTTTACTATTGTCTTGATGGAAAAAAGAAAACGTTCAGGAGGAGAACCATCAGATTCTCCTCCATGTTGGATTTGGACTTCAGCGCCGTTCGTACAGTCAAGCTGTCCTGGACTCAAGCAGTGTCCCTAATTGGTTGACGCAATACGAATTCTTGACCAAAGTCCAGATATTTGAATACTGGAAACATTGTGCAGAATTTTCTCTGCTCTGCTGGAAATGTGACCACGGCACCAAAACACGCCGCAGGAACTCTGATCGTGTCTGACACTGAGCTAACATTTAAGGTGGACGCCTCTAGTGTGCCAATTGTGCTGGATGTGAACGCAGCTTAAAGCTGCATGAATGCACTCACCTGCATCTAACTTTAGACGCTGTAGCGTTTGCATCACCTGAAAGAGACGAGACTTTAGTGAAGGACCAAACTATCAACACTTATTTATAAACCTCTTTAAACAGTTCCACACATTTACGTACAGGAGCAAAAACACACTAACACAACCTCTACAACCAATAATACATGTGTATTACTTTTATATTTTCATGCCGTCTGTACACTTATTACACTCAATAATCTGCTTGAACGAGGAGCTTTTTCTGACACTAACCCGACTGCTGGCTCGGATCAGTCGCTCTGGATCAAGCTGCACAAGAGTCGGCTCTTATGGATGTTAACAGGACTTTGTAAAAAACTCACATTATAGACCCACGAAAAGGCTTGTGTGGTCTTAAGGTAATACCGTACACCGTCTGAGTCTAAAAATAGACACGGTATTATTTTCAATACCATCATTGCGGACCTATTAAAGACGTGATATTAAAAAAAAAAGATTAAATAAGATGAATTTAATATCTAAAGCTGATTGTACGTTCAGTGGTACTTATTCTGGTTTAAATGTTCACTTCTAAAATATGCTTTCATAAGAAATAATCTGCTGGGGAGCATCCTCAACATGTGACATCAGCACATTACAATTCGGAAGTGAGACAGACGCACGAGTGAGTGACAGAAAGATGCAAGTTGTGCACCAGGGACTTGGTGTCTAAAAGAACAAAAAAGTCAGTTTGGGAGGTCTTTGAGTTCCAAATAAATGAAGGAGAGCCTCTTAATCCAGAAGTGGCTGTTTGTTAATTATGAAAAAGGAGAATGGGAGAAATGACAACGCTTCTAATTTAAGGACACATTTTGACTAATTAATAACGAGTATAATAATAATAATAATACAATCAAAGGAAAGCCAACACAGCCCCTCTGTCTCCGCCCACAATGGTCAAAAGTAATTTTCCACTTGCGCGCAGTAAGGCAAAAGATTATTTTAATAGTTGAATAGTCACAGATTATTTTTACCGATTAATCGACTAATTGGGTCGTGGGCAAAGTGGAAGTAAAACACACATCTTAACCATCATTAGTTTTAAAGTAACTAAAAATAAAGACAATTAAGAAGAAGTTTATTAAACTTTTAATGAATCATGCAGCCTCTGTCCTTCATTAGTTTTAGGTATTAAAACAAGATTAAATCAAATGAGAGATAAGGAATATACTTCCATCAAACTCATTTTGACAGGTGCCCCGCCCCTCAAGATGATGTAACAATTTAATACCACTTTTATTTACAAAGGGTATATAGGGTCAAAGGTCAGCTGTCAAAATGAGTTTGATGGAAAGTATATCTCTGATCTCTCTAATGAGGTTGACATCTGAAACAAGTAACTAAAAAAAAAGTTTTGCTCTCACTGACTCAAATAATGAAACAAGTGCATTTTTGGTGCTGAACTCTGACAACTTTGTTCAACTTTACTACACTGTGACTCCATATTATATAAAGAAACGACTAAGTGACTATTAAATTAGTCCTTGACTATATTAATGGTCAATTAGTCGACTAATCGTGGCAGCCCTTCAGCGCAGGTTTCTCCGAGCAGAGCCAAAGCCCCCACGAGCGCACACGACAAAATCTTGCATGTCCGTGCGCTCACTGAAAGGGATGTCTTATTCCTGCATGGAGATTTGACCAATTTGCTGCTGTTTGAAAAAGATTTTGCGTCCAAAGTTTATGGACCTTTTAATGCACTTTACATCGATGTTGCTGTCATTTCCAACTAGGCCCGTTGTTTAGTTGAATTAATCGGTTTTGTTGTACAAATGGCTCAGACGGTGCCAGAAAATGGCTGTAAATGCTTTGATAATTTGATGCTATTTACTTTTCCAATATATTTGTTGCAATACTTTAAAATAAAAATGGTTTCATGTTGTTTTAATAATGTATTTGAAATTCTGTTTTACACGGTGGAGGAAAACCCAGTAGTTTAGTAATGCTCCTCAAGTGGTGCTCACAAGGTTCTTAATTAGTCAAAGTAATACCGTATATTGAGGTAAAATGTGGAGAAATATTGACGGTATTAAAATTTGAATACAGTGCAAGCTTACCCATGAATTTAAAATTGTTTTAGTTAGTCCCTAAGAAATAAATGTAGAATGCAGCCTCCCTCCAAGCTGGATGAGTTTATCTTTTAGTAAACGAGTCAATCATTCGACCTCCTGATCAGTTAAACACTTTCATGTCAGTTTTCACAAGCTAAGAACACATCACATAATAGCCCTATTCTTAAGACAAAATCAAATCAAAATAGAAAAGCTCACAAAAAAGTAAATAACCTGAAAAGCCAGGAAAGCTCAAACCAAAGGGAGGCAAGTTTTACCTGCGACAGGTAAGAGCTGCTCTCCTGATCGACCTCGGTGCTCTTGTGGACGACCTCCGGCAGCCTCTGCAGCGTGGGGCAGTGGTAGAGGAGCATGACCCGGTCCGTCCGGCTGCCTCTGCACACGGTCTGCTTCAGCAGGTCCTTCAGGGCGTTGAGGGTGCTCTTCATCCTGTCACACTCCATGCTGACGCTGGGCAGCACGGCCACCAGTCTGAGCAGCAGGCTCACCGCGGGGTGACTCTTGGATTCGGGGTGGGCGAGGGTTTCAGCTATCGAGGTCGGGGGGGCCACGTCCTGGTACTTCTCTCTCCACACAGCGGCCCAGGTGTTGATCTCCTGCTCGATCCCTTCAAGTTCAGGATGGTCTGCGAGGTAGAGGCTGAAAGGCCTTTCCACAGACTCCGACACAACGGGCTGTGGGTTACAGGCGGGCAACAACGACAGCACGGACAGGGCGTTCAGGTGGCTGTCTGAGAAGCAGTACTTCATCTCCTTGATGAGGCTTTGCAGCAGAGGTATGCTCAGGTTCTCTCTGTAGTAGATTTCAGGAGAATCATAGCTGCTGGCTTCCTCTGAGAAGCACACCTGCTCAGGAGCCACCTTGGTTGCCAGCTGGAAGGCCTGTTCAAACCAAACGGAGTGGATGCTGCTGATGTTCTTCAGCATTTTGCTGAGAGTGTCTATGATGAGGGGGATTTTCTCCACCTCACACAGTATGTCAGCGGGGTTCCCGCAGCGGAAAACCGTGCTGCAGTTACGCAGCGGAGCACAGGCGTTCTTCAAGATCACCAGTGTGACGATGAAGTCCATGTTCCTCAGAGCCGTGGAGAGGACCTGAGCATGCATCAGCCAGGCCCCTGTAGCCGTGGAGCTCACGGCATCCAGGCAGCTCAGGATGCCCTCCAGTGTGTCGGTGAGAATGTCGAAGAAGTCCTCCCTCTTCTTCCACCTGGAGCAGCAGGTTTCTGGGATTTCTTCCAACGCCTCCCTGGGGGTGTTGAGCAGACCATCCACAGCCTGAGCCAACTGTCTCTGCAGACCCGGAGACTCGTCGAAGAACAGCAGCAGGTCCTCCGCCACCTCCAGCATCTTCGCCACTGAGGGGCAAGGCACGCTGCCGGCCAGCCACTGGGCCAGGCCACAAGACTCGCTGGGCGTGACCACGCAGAGCGGGAAGCTCTTCAGAAACTCCACAGACATTTTCTTCAGGGTTTGATAGCCTAAGCCTAAATACATAAAAGCTTGCCCTCGACACTGAGACATGGGTAACCCCCAGTCCTCAGTGAGGAGCTTTGAAAGTTTACTCGCCTGCATCTCAACATCAGAGCTTTCATCAAAGGGTAAGAAACCCATGAGCTCTACCTTTGGAGAAGATTCCCGAACATACCTGACAAAAACCGGGAGGTAAGTCTGATCGACTACTCTGACAGCTTTGTCTGTGATCAGAGAGAAAAACGGGGATTCTTGAATTTCTTCCAGTATGACGTCTCTGATGGCGTTTGTGAGGAGGCTCAGCACCTCTTCATCCCCCACAGGAGGAACACTTTTGCTCTCACTTCCAAACCAGTGGCACATTTTCAGGTCCTGAACGTACAGCTCCCGCTCTTCTTCCGAGAGCTCGCTCAGCCCGCGGTTGCTTTTCCCCAGATGAGCAGCCAGCCGGAAAACCGTCCGCAGGTTTCGACGATTGTCTTCTGCGTGTCCATTCTGATCCACAGCGTTCACCTCCACATCCTGAATCCTTTCAGGGGATTGCTGGACTTTGTGGTCTTCAACTTCCTTTTCGACACAATCCACTAGACAAAAGAAGTAGAAAAGATTATAGACACATCAGAACTGAACGGACGTCGGAAAAACCGTCTCCACACCCCTACCTTCCATGTTGTTTTCAAAGTTTCTCACCAGACTTTTAGACTCTTTGTCCTACAAGAAAAACGAGACACATCAGTTCATCTGGTGAGATTTGGATAGAAAGTCCCTGACCAGCCATCCTTTGATCGTTGTGAAAGCATTCCCAGTGGTCTTTTGTTATGATTATGTCATTTTTAGTCACAATCAAAAACCTGTGTGGTTTACTTAGACAGTCTCTGCAGATTTCAGATCAAGTCTGAGTTGTGGACGAGACTGTTGAAGTAAGCCAACAACCGTCTGCTCCTGATTCACAACCATTTAAAAAAATACTTTGATACAACTCTCTCCCTTAATACAAAAGAATACTCAAAATCTGATATTTTATGTATATTTTCCTCCAGGTATACAGATCTTATGTTGAAAACACCTTTATCTTTTGTTTCCTTTTCAGCCAGTGTCAGAAAGTGATAAACATGGAAGTAATTTTCCAATGTTGCTTATTTTAAGAATAAAATTGAATTTTTGAGTATTTCTTTATTTAAATCATGAATCAGGAGCAGACGGTAAAAAAAACGTTTGAAAAAGAGCTTATTCTTGACGTAGAATGTAGGATGTATAGGCCACATCTCCCTGCTCCGCTCCATTCTGATAATCCACCTACAGACTAATAGATCCATGAACGTCTTTGTTTTCCTGGTCTGAGCTGGAATCTGGATCTAAACCAGGGATCTGCAACCTTTACCAGTAAAGAGCCATATGGGCCTGTTTGGTACTGATCCAATCCTAAGAGCAGCAAAGCCCCCCCCCCCCTTTTTTTAACTCTTTAAGGAAAATTTGCTACTACTTTGCATCATTACATTGTCGTTTTTTTTATAATAAATATAAATGATATTTTTTGGGGGCACAAATAAATACATAAGTATTAAGATAAACTGGAATTTTCTCAAAGTCCTTTTTTATTTTTGACAGAAGCTCATATGACTTTCTTTCAAAATAAAAGACTTCCTGTCCGAAATAGGAAGATTCAAATGAAGCAAACATGTTCCTAAACAACATAAGACAAAAATGACATCACCATCATTTAAAGACCACTGGGAACGCTCTATCATCAGATCATCAGATGATTGGAGTGGGACTTTAAAGACGTTCTAGTGTGGAGCAGTGACGTACGTACCAGACAGATACCCTCCAGGGCTTGTGGAGTAACCTTCAGGCACTGGGTCACCATGCGGTCCAGGTCTCTGTTGTAGTCTGTGCTCACCTGCAGCATGGCCAAACATGGAGACCTGTCTTTGGGGTTTGTGTGTCTGAGGTAGTCCAGGAACCTCTTGTGGCGCATCACGACCCCGCAGTCCTCCAGTACAGTACTGGGCAGCACAGACATGATCCTCAGCAGCATGTTGATGTTCCCGAAGTACTGCATGAGCGGCAGACGCAGTGTATGAAATATGGAGCTTGGGATGGTCACAGAGGCCACTTTGGTCTTCCAGGTGACTCTCCAGCAGCATAGCTCGGTGAAGAAGTTGTCTGCGTCTGGAAGGTCACTGCTGTAGAGTGGAGGCTTCGACTTCAAGCTCTCAAACATGTAGCTGACGGTGACGGAGCACGGCACCAGCGAGAGGAAGTTGAGAGCTTCTTTGTGATCATCTGAGAAGTAATCCTTCACAGCATTGATGAGGTTGTCGATGAGAGGCACGCTCAGGCAGTCTTTGTAGTATCCCACAGGCTTGATCATGCCGTCTCTGGGCAGAGAGTTTTCAGGAACTTCGATCTGAACTCGAAGGCTCTGGGCGATGGCGGAGGCCTCGTCAAACCAGTTCTGATGAAAGACCTTCATGTTAGTTTTCACTCTGTTCAGAGTGGCCACGATGCCATTGATCTGACACAGCTGGGACGCGGTGCTGAACTGGTCTTTCTGGAGTCCTGCACTCAGCTCTCTGGTGAAGGAGCAGGCGTTCTTCAGGACTACCATGGCGATGATGAAGTCAAACTCCATGACCTTGCGGAGGAGAGCTCCTGCTTGGTCAGACACGGACAGCATCCATCTCTGTGGGTTGCTCTTGATCTTCTCAAGACACTCGACCAACGGCTCTAGAATCTGCACAAAAGCCTCGTAGGAATCGTGCTTCTCGTGCCACAAGGTGCAGAAAGCCCCCTGCAACTCCTGAACCTTCTCATAGCTCTCTCGAAGACCAAATGCGATGACGTGGTCAAGCTGCTTCTCTAACGCGGCGCTGCTGCCAAAGAACGCCACGACCTCTTCAAATGTGTCCAGAGCTCTCTTCACAGCGGGGGCTGGGATTGATTTTGACCACCATGTGTTGAAGGAGTAACAAGAGCAGTGGGTGCTTATGGCCAGAGGATGCTTCTCCTGAACTTTGCAGGCAAAAGCCTTTAGTTTGTAGGAAACGTCACCAGAGCCGAGGTACGCCTGACCTCTGCAGTTACTCAAATCGAGATGCCACTCCACCGTGACTATGTCCATCAGCCGCTGCACCATCGCCTCACAGTCCAGATCTGCTTGAATAAATCCCATCAGCTCCAAACGCATCACATCAAAACTGTCCACAAATCTGAGGAAGAGCGGAAGGTAGTCCCTGTCCCCCAGTCTGACCACGCGGTCGATTATCAGAGAAAAGAAGGAGCCCCCCACCTCCATGAGGATGCCCTCCCTGACGGCGCTCTCGCACACAGCCAGAACCTCCTTCATCTCTGACTTGGTCACATACTCCACTTCTCCGTCCTGGCCTACACCCCCGTCACTGTGCAGCCTGCTGTGACTGCTGTAGGCAGAGGTCACCGCGGCCTGCAAGGCCGACTTCAGTGCCTCTCTATCGGTCTCTGCACATTTCATCTCCACCAGACGGTCAGCATCCATCTCCAGGTTTATGAGCTGAATCTCTTCTTCAGTGTCCTTCTCAGCATGATTCCCATGGACTGTCACTGAAATGACAGATGGAGCAGTGAGACAAAACAGCTACTTCACCTATTTCAAGTACCTAGCAACAAATTAGTGTCAACATTCTTTCAACTACCGTAACTCTTCAGCTGTTTATACAATCGGTGTCAATCAGCTGATTGCTGTCGATTGCGTAAACTGTCGAGCAGTTACAGTTCGACAAAGAGCGTCGCCGGTGACATCTCCGGTGTTAAAGAGTTAAGCATTTTTTTCCGAGAAGACCGATCATATTACTGCAGCTCCTGTTCTCGAACAGGAGATAACCAAAAAAGTAATAAAAAGGGAAGCAAACCAAAAAAAATCTTAGAAATTGGACATCATGGTGTGATTAGAAGAAATTCAGAAAAAAGGTCATTGAAATATCTGCCTGGAAAATGTTTCTAGAGTTTTACACTCCAAAAAAAGGTTAAGAAAAAATGGGAACCATAAGAAAAAAAAGACATTCGACAGTAGGGATTTAATGATTAAGTCAATCCACAATTCAATTTGATTCAGTTTTAAAGTCACAATTTTGAAACATGATCCTAAAATATTAGCTAAACTCCAAATGATCCTAACTAAGAAAAATAATTCTAATTTTGCCAAAACAGCTAACATGATGCTAAAATATTAGCTAAACTCCAAATTAGCCTAAAAACTGAAAAAATTGTCAAAATTAGCAAAAAATGCTAGTATGATGCTAATATATAAGCCGAACTCCAAATTGGCCAAAAAAAAAATTAAAACGTTTCCAATTTTGCCAATATCCTACCATTTTGTCTATATCAGCCAAAAACAGCTAGCATGTTGCTAAAAAAAATCTAAATTCTGAAAACCCAGTAGTTGCTGAACATTTTAAAGTTTGAATGATGTCCCTAGCAGAAGTTCACAAGTTTCAAAGTGCAAAACGTTTTTGAAAGATTTCTCATTCATTTCCTATGGGGCATATTTTACTTAATATTTAAAAAACTATAAGTTCATGAATACCAAAAATACAAGCAGTAATGTCCTTATCGAGTTGAATGTTTTGATACCAAGATTGCTAAAATCGCTGAAAGTTTGATTGAGTTTCTATGTGCTGAAGAACAGAAAGGAGCAGGAGAATCACTATAGTGTGAACACTGAATAAGTTTGAATGACCTCACCTTGTGGAGGGATCTCTGCTGCGTCATCCTGTGAAGAAACAGCCACACAACACGTTACTGCAGAACACAAAAGTGGAAGTGAACAGCATATTTTGGGGGTCTACTTACAACCTGCAGCAGCTGCAAGATCTCGGGATGTTTCTGAACGTACGTCTCCACCATCTTTTCTACATTGAAATGCACGTCCTGGTTCACGTAGATGAAGGCTTTGCTACACTGCCGTTGGTCCAGTGGCGTGGCTTTCAGGAAGAAGTGGCACCGCTCCAGGACCATGTGGTACTGGCCATACACGTCGGCCTCTGCGTTCACACAGGGAACCGTGCCCAGCACCTTCAGCAGGCTCTGAACGTTGGGGTAAAAGCCGATATCTGGGATCTTCAGAGTGGCGAACACTGTGGTTGGCAGGATCCTGCGCTTGCTGGCGTGTCTCCACTTCACCTCCCAGCAGCCGAGCTCTTCGTAGAACGTGTCGGGACGAGCTAAATTGTTCAGGTTTGCATCTGCGACCTTATCCCTGCGAATGCTGAAGTTATGGTCTGCCATGTAAGATGGAACCAGGGAGAGCCACCGCAGAATCCTAACCATCTCTATGCTGAATACCCGGTTCACCTCAGCAACAAGGTACTGCAGGATGGGCCGGCTCAGAGTCTCTCTATAGAAGTCCTCCAATGGCATCTCAGCTGTCTCGCCTTGATCCATCTCTGGTCTAGTCACCTCCACTCCCAGCTTCTTGGCTCGACTCATTGCATCTGAGAACCACTTTCTGTTGAGGATTGCCAGATCCTGCAGGTACTTGTTGACCAGCTTCAAGGCGTTAGAAATGGTGTACTGCAAAGTGCTGCTGATGCTAATGATTCCCCGGAGACTGGAGTTGAGTATGCTCACACAGCACAGGGTGTTCTTCAGGACAACAAGAGTGATGATGAAGTTGAAATTCTTCAGAATAGGCTTGAGCTTGGCCATCCGCTCGGCCGTGTCTTCGTCCACCTTTGAGATGACCTCGTTGATGCAGTTCAGGATCGGTTCAAGGATTTCCAGCATGGTCTGGAAGGCGTCCGTGCCGTACTCCCAGTTCCCGGTGAGGCCAGCTTTGATCCTTTCCACCTCCCCCTTAATGTGCCCGTATGTCATCTGGATCTTCCCCTCTAATCGCTTGCTGAGCTCCGGCGTCCTCCTGAGTAACGACGCCACTTCTTCTACTGAATCTGCCACTTTCTGTATGGCCGGCACGGGCATGCAGCGGATTATCCAGATGTTGAATGCGTAAGGGTCACTTGGTGACAAAACGACCTGTGGAAACTCTTGCAGTACTTTACAGGTCAGGTCTCTCATCTTCTGACACATGCTCCCGGTGACCACATAGGTGAGGCCCCTGCAGTGCTCCATTCTCAGCCCCCACTTGTTTCTCAGCTCAGAGATCAGCGTATAAAACAGACTCTCTGTGTCTAAGTCACATGGCAAGAAGCCAATGAGGTGCTTCTGCGGGAAACCAGCCACTGTGACGGACCTGATGAAGACGGGAATCTGCTCCTTCCCGTCCATGTTGGTCACATCCTGGAGCAGGATGGAGAAGAAGCGGGCGAGCCGTAAACTGGTCTGGATCTCCTCACGCATCAGGTCCTCGCTGAACTGCAGGATCTCCTTCCTGTCGATTTTCTCCAAGCAAACATGATTGTGAACTTGATGGACCCTCGCGCCTCCTATCGGCTCATCAGTTTTTGCTCCACTAATGCTAAATCCCGTCATGGCAAGAATTTCCTTGAAAAAAACTTTCAAAACATCTTTCGCCTTTGAGGTGGTTCCGATCCCGTGGCTTTGTGGATCTGCTTGTGGTTCCAGTGTTGCCCCGTCTTCACCAGACACTTCTAACATCTTCTCTCTTACTTCTGATGCTGAATCTCCTGACAAGATATACAAAATATGAGAGATTTAAAAAGAACTGCCTTGGCATCTAGTATCTATGAATGTTAATATGATTTTAAAAAAGCATACGCACCCTTTGTTTTCTTCACAGCAGCAGGCTCCTCTTCTGACTATATGAAGGGAAAACATGCAGATTTTACTTGATGTTGTTTCCATGTTTGATTACCTCAGTCACATCAAATACAGAGTAAAACACTTACAGGCTCCTGAGCTCGTTTCCTGCTGTTTTCTGACTGTTTATTCACAGTAAAGTCAAATATTGTAGGAACAGCATCTTCCTTCAGGACAAAGGTGGAGGCACTCTGAAAAACAGCAGATTTAAGGATATGTTAATATGAGCTAAACTAAGAAAAGACTGTGTTCTACTCATAAAGAGAACAGTCTCACATTGTCACTCTTTGAAAAAACTCAGTCGGCAATCCTCCACTTTTGTTTGTGTACATTGATTAGCAGGTTATGGGGTTCTTCATTACTCCAAATGTTTGAGGTAGACACAGAAAAGAGATGGTCCACAAGACTTTTGACTTCTTTCATTGTGTAAAGACTTGATTTGTTGTGAAATCCTGATATCTTGAACACATTGTCAGGATTCTGCTAAAAACCTTTGTTTCTGCTCCTGTGGTAGTATACATTGGTCCTGGCTTGATACGATACGCGATACACGGGTCCTGATATCGCAGTACTGTGATAAATGGTAAAAAAAGAAAAAAATATATAATAACTATAGATGAATATACAAGAACGCATATTTTTAAAGAAAAAAATATACTGCGATATTGATATTTTGCCACACCCCTAGTATACATTAGGGGTGTGTCAAAATATCGACATTGTGATATATCGCAACATTTATTTCTGCAATAGATTCTTGATGTGTTCTCACCAAGTATCGATCTTTTATTTTTGTTTAAAGAGGCTGTAAAACGTTATATTCATCCTTTGGTGAGACGTAGATAGGGAGTGTGTCTTAATTATTTTACTTTTGTTCCGTTGCTTACAACAATTCTACACTAAGTAGTGGCACTGCTGTTCATGTTTACTAATATTAACACAGATCATTCCAATGTAACTGGTGTCAGTGCTTGTCAAAGACAGTATTACTGATTTCAGCAATGTTGCACAAAATTAGACACAAGTTGTTAATTATGATTGTGTTCAAGCTAAAAAATAAACTGGGATATATATTTTTTTCTAAAAAAAAACGTGTTCTTCTGTATATTGTGAGTTCTTAGACGATGTTTACCAATTATCGCAGTGCCTCAAGCCGTGTATACAACACTCAGTATTTGGCATCAGTGGTTTGGCAGAGTTTTTATGCATCTTTTTATTTAATGTGTCCCGACCAGCAAAGACAAAGCAACTGTTTCTCCATGTGAGTGAATGAGTAGCAGGTTTACCTGATGGGAGATCATCGAGGACTCAAAGTGTCTGGAGCAGAGTCTGTAGAGTTTATGCAGCTTTTCTGGAGGCTGGGACGCCAGGTCTGTTCGCTGACAGTTGTTCGTCCATTGTTTGCAGCTGAAAATACAGAGGGGGGGGGCACAAACTTACTGGTGAGACGTGACGAGTGAGCCACTCAATCCTCAGTGTTGATGCCAACCATAACTTCTGAAAAAATGAATTAGCTTTAACAGCGGAGCTTTAGCTCCAGTGTTTACATTCTTTTGGTTATGGTAACTCAATTAACGAAACTCCAGCTTATTCTGAAGAAATGCAGCCTGGTGCTGCTGGAAGGTGGATATAATCAACGTGAATCAGCTGATTCTGCTGTGAAAAAAAACAACTTTTTAAATACGAGCTCTGCACCAATATGTGATGTTTAGAACGTAAAATATTGGAGAACTTTGAGGATAGAAAACTTTTGAGAAAATTTTCAGATTCTGTTGTTAAATGATCCAAAACAGCAGTGATTTTTATCATTTTTATGTTTATGTCTCTGCTGAACCAGAAGATTGACAAAAAAAGTTTAAAATGACAAACAAAATTTCTTTTTATCTGAATTTTTGTGTTTTTTTTAATCAGTTTTGTTCATTCTGATATCCTGTTCTAAATGAAAGTATAAATGATGAAATAATTTCAATTTTCATCCATCCAGTAAATAGACATACACATAGCAATAAACATTATATTAAAAAGTAAGAATCGTGGTTCTATTCGTGAATCATTGAGCTTGATTCGTGAATCGAATCGGATCGCCACCTAAGCGATGATCCACAGCCCTAGTTACCGTATTTTCGGGACCATAAGTCGCTTTTTTTTTAGATTGGCCAGGGGTGTGACTTATACTCAGGAACGACTTCTTTGTGATTAAAAAAAAAAAAGAGAAATAGGCCAATATATTTGTTATTTCCCCCTTTTAGTAATTGTTACACACTAACAACCTCTAGAGGGCGCTGCAGGTTTGTGTATCAGTATTTGCTGCTGACAGAAATGCAGAAAATAAATGCAAATCCAAATTTCTTAAAGGCTAAACCTTCAATGCTTTGATCAGTAGATCAAATGGCTCTTTTACTGTTAAAGATTGCCGACGCCTGCATTAAAATATAGATCGATAAAGCTAGAGAGAGATGCTAACATTTAATGGAATTTCCCATAGGACGGCTAATGCTAACACTCGGTCGACCTAAACATACAAAGTCATGAATTTTCCAAACTCTTTTAAGGAAATATTTTTAAAGTAAGCGTTTGTGGTCTAAAACACAGTTTTATGCTCATTCTTTGCTTATTCTCCTTGATAAAAGTTTACACCTATAGCGCGATCGCCACCTAGTGTCCAAACTGAAACGTCCTCCAGGAGAAGCAGAACAATGTTTACAATGTTAATGTTCTGAACATTTCAGTTAGAACTTCTCCTTTAGAGAATCCATGTAACAATGCATGATATTAACAATCTCATCATCATCCCCTTATGGCTACACAATTATGACCCACAGTACGTGCAATGTAGTGTACACTAAAAACACTGTCATCGAAGTGAATCTATCGGAATGAGTTTATTTCAACAAATGAAGACAAAAAGGCATTGTTCACAGGTAGAGAATGCCTCTGCATTAAATTATAGTTTGTTTGTTTGTCAAATCTACCAATAAAGTCACAAAATCAATGCTACCTCCAAAATCTTCTGTTATAGTAAAATATTTTTTCCTAAAAAGTGAACCCATGTGCAACATTTTAGTGATAAAGTGGTGTGGAATCAAAATTTTGTTGTAATGTTTACATCAGTAAGGAGTTTTTCTACATGAATCACAATCATGTAAATATTGCTGGTAATTCTAGTCAAACGTGGAGACTCGAGCAGAAATGACAGAGCAGAGGCAGCGCGCAGCACCTCCTGTCTCTGGAACCCGGACAGTGAAAGTCAGGACGGCTTCACTCAGACCTGCAGCAGAGCACGCGGCCAGTACCGCGCGCCAGCTACAGAAACAGCTCCAGGACTCGAGCACGAGCGAACTCAACGATCACCAGCGTCTTTTGACGGTGACCGCTTGAGTTTATCTCATCAGTCCGAACACCAAGCAGTATCTTTAATGTTATTCAGGTCAGGTTAGCAAACACGGGGACCGGGCCGACTGGAATAGCTAATAATACATTCTTATAAAGGCTTTTGAATGCGCTTCGTCTATGATCATAAATCTTTATTCGTGTATAAGCGACCACACGCGACTGAGAGGGTTTAATGAGTTTAAAGGTGATGTGTTTCACGTGCACTTTTCTTTCATGACTATCAAGACTGCGCCATTTGTACACACTTAACGCTGCTAGCTAGCACAATGCTAAGCTAATGCTCCCAGTGAACGCGGCTCGCGCTGGAATCGGCGGCGCGATTTTCCGTCCAAGCGACAAAAACTTCAATCTTACCGTTCCGGGTCCAACGGAAAGCTGAAAAGCTGCGAGTCTTTTCCCGATTCCCGCTGCTGGTAGTCACAGTTCGAGGCGGCGCAGCACTCATTCATTTTGGACTGTAGCTAGTTAGCAAGTTGGCTAGCTTAGCTGGGGGGCCGCAAGGCTACCGTGGTCAAACTCCTTCACAAAATCATACCTCTCGCACGTGCACAACATACAAAGTTGACTTCCAGTGTCGCCTTTGTTTGATCGGTCTTTGGAAAACTAAGAAGAAACGACTTCCATCTTTAAAAAAAATAAAGTTAGAAGCTGAGCTAGCAGTCGCCAAAAAACGTGTTTTCCTTTAACCAGGAACTACCTCTATGCTGTTCAGAATGCGCACCAGCAGGGGGCAGCATGGCGCGCTGATCCAATTTCCTTTAAAAGAATTGACTGGACAAAGGGAGAAGAAAGTACAGATGGAAGATAATTTCAATCATTTAACATCACGAAAAGATCTTAAAAATACTAAACATGTAGTTCTAATTACGTTAGATTGATGTGGCCACAATAAAAAATAACAAATGTATGAGAAAAAACGAATTTTTACAAGAATAAAGTCATACAATTAAGAAAAATCTACAATTTTTCGAGGATAAGGTACAATTCAAAAAGTCGCAATTTTGCTCATTTTTTTAATAAAAAGCCTCTCAAGTTCCAATACTAAATAAATGCACCACATATTTATTTAATTGTTAAAAGCCAAAGAGCAAATAGTAAAAATAAAAGTTTTTTTTTCTTCAAATTATTAAATAGAATTATGTACGTCATCGTATCACCATAACAATGAAAAAAAGTAAAACGTGAGAATAAGATGATTTACAAAGTGGAATAAAATCATTAAACTGTTTGTAAGTGAAGGTCATGCTTTTTCAAAAATAAAATGTTACATTTATCATATAAAATATGATAATATGTAAAATATAATAATAATATAATATAATAATATAATAAAATGGTCAATTATTTATTGAAAAGACTTTTACTGGAGTGTTGCTTGATTAAATAATGTTGTATTTATTTATACAACTAAGAACAGTTTGGGCTTCCATAATAAAATGTTACATTTATCCTATAAAATGTCTGTGACTGATTTTTTTCTAAATAAACTTTTTGTATTCTTAAAAATATTTGAACAAGGACAATCGAGCATAACGCTCTAGAAAGTCACTAAATCAGCTTTACCTTTTTACATTTTTTAATAAGTTATATCAGAACTCCCAGTATTTGATCTGATTTTGAGTTGATTGGTTTTACTTTTTAAAGCCCGACTTTTTCCTTGTAAACTTTTTAAATCACATGTTTTTTATTTTATTCCTATAGGAGCTAAGATGTTGACTTATTATAATTTCACCACTTCAGTTTAATATTTCTTTATTCTTTGTTTATGTTGGTTCTAATATGATACTCTATGTAATTCAGTTTAGTGGAAAGTTTTTTGTTTATTTTGTTTGGATGGCTCAGTTGGCTGTGTGCAGGACTGGCGCATGGAAAACTGGGGTTTTTTCCTGGGGGTGCAATGAGCTGAATCCAATGTAAAAAAAAAACATCCTCCTTCACTAACATCAATGAAACATTTTGTAGTTTGGTCGGCTTGAATGTGAAGACTTCTGCAAATGAAGGCTGTGATGGAGCTCCTGAAGTTTTTTGAATTTTAAAGTCTTAACCTGACAGAAAAATGAAGAAGCTGATCAGCTGAAGGGAACCAAGCATCATTTACTGTACTGGACTATCCCAGCTCAAGTCTGCTCATTGTTAAGGAACCACTCCAATGAAACACGTGTTTATAGTCGCTTTAACATGTTCTTGTGACATTTTCTCAAAATGGAGGACATAGATAAAGGAAATTAGAATTCAAATTGCATTTCAGAGTATTTCTTTATTTAAATAATATAAATCAGGAGCAGATCGTTTGAAAAAGCTCATATTTATGACTCAGCAACTGACATGGGTGGGTCAAAGTCTCCCTGCTCCTCTCCATTCTGATGCATCCACTGGAAGACAAATAGATCCATGAACGTCTTTGTTTTCCTCTGCAGAAACTTTGTCTTAAAAATGATCCAGGTTTTTATTTTATATTTTTTCTGAAAACAGCATGATCACAATTAACAGAGCACCTAGATTTTTTTTACAATAGATACAAATATAGTTGGAGTAGGACTTAAGAATATGGTGCAAAAACTACAAGTGAAACAAAGCTTGATTAACTTCTTATTTTTATTTCCGTTTCCATGGTAACAGATGCTGCTCTAGTGGGGACATTTCTGGGTTACTGATGAACAGCTGTGCAACCCCGTAAACTTTTTTCTCTCAGGGGATCAGAGAGGAGGACTGAAGTTGGTGATGAGCAGAGATCAGGCTGATCTGGACGGCAGAGGTCCGTCTGTGCAGAGTGAGGCCTTCATCACACCTTGGTGCTGGGCAGTGGGCTTTCATCCTCCTCTTCTCTCTCCTCCTCCTCAGGAGGAGCATCCTCATGTGCCCTGAAACCTGTGAAGGAGGGGCTGATGGGAAACCGCCTGAGCCACCTCGTCCGCCTTACCAGAGCCATCCCCACAGGAAAGTCATAAGAGGAGGAAGAGGAGGAGGTGGAGGAGGAACCCCATCCCACAAGCCCTCTTTCCTGTCTGGTACCTGAAAACGAGGGGAAGAGATCAGCATTGCAGGAACTATGGATAAGAACTGTTTGCTCCTCCTTCCTGCCTGCTGTAACCTCAGATACAATCCCTGTTCTTCCTCTGAACGGTTTGGCATTCAACCAACAACCAGCGTCAAAGTGTCCTTAAGCAAGACACTGAACCCCATATGGATCCTGGTGGTTATAGGTTACCAGTGCTCAGCAGCCTCCTTTACATAGTTTATCTTTGAGGTGCACCTTAAATGTATAAATGTAACTAATCTAAATTAAATAAATGTTACTTTAGTAACACATACATAAAAAAATACCATTATTTTATTTTTCTGTAGCCAGAGAGCCACTCTGGAGAGATAAAAGAGCTGCAGGTTGCAGATAGACCCCTGATCTAGTATAAGCACCGACATACAGTATTTCTACCAGAATGTTTGCAGGTGGAACTGTAAACCCAGTTGCTGCTAAAAGTAAAAAATTGTGGCTCCCATTGGAAGTCTGAAGACCTGATGTGTCTGTGGATTGAGAATCAAATTCTTCTACTGAAATCATCTTGGAGGCCAGTTTTTCCTGTGGTTGGAGCCTTGATTCTAATAAATCCTCCTTAAGATTCTTGTTTTTTTCTGAATGCTGCATTCATTCTGAGGTCCAGATCAGTTTGTTCATGATCACGTTAATATTTCTTAATGCAGTTGACCAGTCAAACAGATGGCTCAGTGGTGACAAAACGAGGCGATGAGAACAGAAACGTATCAGAGCTGGAACAAGTCCAGGAGTGCCCTCTGCTGGGCAACACAGGGAGGAACACCTTCGGGTTTAGTTTAGTCTTTTTGTGGATTTTCGCAGCAGGGCATTAGTCTTAGTGTGGTGTGGTGCTTTCATACAGTAGTGCCTCTGTTCCCTTTATGTCTAGTTTATTAGGTATTACTTTATAGTCGTTGTGTCCAGGAAACAATGGAGTTGTGATCTACTGTTGAAGTTTGATAAAGAGGTTGTGACTGTTAAAAGTGTTCAGGAAAAATGTGAAATCCTGATCCAATTGACTTATGATCATATCATCCAAAGATTTCAAATAGGCTTTTCCCCTCTTCTCCAGGGCAGCAGTTTCCCTTTGAGTCTTAATTAAATGAATACATTCCCATCATATTTACAGTCATTTGTACTTACAGTAGTCTAAGTAATCATAATAACTCTATATTCTTGTCTTTTTTTTATGACATTTGTTGAAAGTTTTTTAACTGCTTTTATTTCTTCTGTAATATCAATATTAGCATAAAAAACTCCATGCATCAAATGTAAGAATCGAGTCATTGGGGGTGATGAGTTTTCAGACTTTGCCAAGGAAATCAGGATTAGTTTTACTGTAACCTAAAGGTTAAGTGATAGTCACAGCTGCAGTCTACAGATCATCCTGATATCTTTATAAACTTTACAGAATAAATAAAATCGTCAGGTTTGAGGCTCAGAACTCCCAGTCAGCACTGCACTGATAAGGATTCATTATCTGATCTCATAAGATACCGATCTGTCCAGATTCATCGGTTTATTTAATTCAGGATAGTTGCTTGTAACCTTCCCACAAATACTGCTCTTTGTCCATCACCACAACAACACTGTCCAGATCATTTTAGAAGGATGTCTGCATGGTTCACCAACTCCTTGGATAAGGAAACATCTACCATGATCTGTTCCTCGGATGGCTTCATTCCTGATCCTCTCCCATGGATATATTTACTGGATTGGCCCTTGCCTATTTGCTGCTATAGAGAGAGACGTGTGCGCCATAGACAGTCTAATTAGAACTGGACTTCTCGAGCTATGAGGTCCTCCATTGGAAATGCATTACCTCCACTCCTCCTGAAAGTAGACCCCCGCTTTCACCGTCACTTCCTGAAACATCTACCGCCATATTGCAAACGTCTGCAACCCATCTTCAGCGATTGGCCTGAGTCATAGCTGAGTCGTGAATCTATAGGAAGTACTGTCACCAATCAAGAGTGAGTTTATTGTGAGTTCCCTCCTCTTTCCACGCCTCAACCACGAGACCGCGGATGTAAACAGCTTCTACTATAATAAGAATCGTACAAGTCATTGTTGAAGCCTTTGAGGGAGAACCATTCCAACATTTGATTCTGTCAGCGGTCCTTTTGGATTTACTTACATTTATTCCTTTTTGTCTAAAAGGAGCATTTGGATGACGTCGCTGCAGCCACAGCACGCGGCCCCCCCTCGGGCACAGCAGCAGCTTGTCACTCTACATGCGCTGCCACGTCACAGTCTGATCAGATGCACGTGAGAAGCGCGTTCAGCGGTTTTTAAAATAAATAACCATCCTAACAAGTGAACAGCTGAATCTTTTTTCTGTTTGAAGATACGACAACATCCATTGAAGTTTGTCTCGCGCTCCTCAGGTCTGTGTCTAATTCAGGCTGCAAGCGGGAAAAGTGAAGAAGATGAAACTTTGGTTGGTGGTTTTATGGAGGAGCTGTACCGTTCAGTATGATACGCAACTTATAATTTATAAGCTACAATCAAACCAGTGAAAAAAAGAAAAACGAACGTTAAACAAAGAAAAAGGTCCAAAGCACATAACCTCAGAGTGAAATCTATTTCTACAGAGTAAATCCTCATCTAAAAATGTCGACAGCATGCTCCTCTTGTTGTTTTAAACTGCTGCATCGGTACATTCCATTGAGGAAAACAACAGTAGGACAATGATTGGTACATTGTTGAATTGTAAAGTAGGAGTTAAAAGGTCTTCACGGACCCATTGATGAAGTCTGCTCCCATTGGCTACCCGTCATGTGTCAATCAAACCCCCCAGACGTTCGACGTCAGACCCACAAACGCTTATTGAGCCATCTGATTGGTCAATTTATAACTCTAATAACTTGTGATAATGGAAAAAAATCTTTAAAAAAAATTAGGATTAGAAAAAATAAGTTAATCAGAAAGCAGCAGAGGAAGAATGATTATTCTGACATATAAAATGACTGAGAAATAACTGTCTGTTTCTCAATGTAAGTCAATGGGACTTTGGCCTTTTTGGAACCCAGTGGTACTTCCTATATGGAACATGGAGGTAGGGGGGGTTGCTCTGTCTAGATCTTTCTTATACAGTCAATGGTGCGCACACAGGCACCATTGCTATGTATTAAGTCATGGCAGCAGAACACAGCTTTTACAGTGGAGGACAGGCAGACATCAACCACAAAAATCAAGCTAGCTTCCTCATTTCTTAACCAATAAAATATGGCTCAAATTAAAGCTTGGAAAAGGATTGATCTTGAGGCGTATTTAAATATTATCTCACACAAACAAAAATGGCTGCACGGTGGTGCAGTGGTTAGCGCTCTCGCCTCACAGCGAGAAGGCCCCGGTTCAAATCCCGGCTGGGACCTTTCTGTGTGGAGTTTGTATGTTCTCCCCGTGCATGCGTGGGTTTTCACCGGGGACTCCGGCTTCCTCCCACCGTCCAAAAACATGCTTCATAGGTTCATTGGTGACTCTAAATTGCCCCTAGGTGTGAATGTGAGAGTGAATGTGTGTGATTGAGGCCCTGAGACAGACTGGAGACCTGTCCAGGGTGAACCCCGCCTTCACCCATCAGCAGCCGGGATGGGCTCCGGCACCCCCGCGACCCCGAAAGGGACAAAGTGGCCAAGAAAAGGAAAAAGGATGAACGAATCAAACATTAATAAAAACATACATCGAAGAACCAAACTAGCATGCTACTCGCGAGTTGCTAGCACCCACTTTAGCACACAGTTCATGGTTCCCAGCCTGATTTCTCTCTATTAAAATGTGATTCCTGTCCTGAGATGATTCGTCTGGATCGGATGTTTTTGTTGTTGTGTTTTTTGCAATTGATTGCAAAACATTGCGTCCCCTTTTGTGGTTCGTTGCATATTTTTTAGACCTCCTCCGTTCTTCACTCGGGAAGACTCAATGCATAGTAATGCTGCATGTCCTGTGATTTCCTATCTAGTAGTATATATCAATGTCCTCTCCATCCTGGTCTGTCCCAAACCTCAGCATCTTCATCTCTGCTTCCTCCAGCTCTGCCTCCTGTCTCTAAACCAACAAAATAGCTGCTCTCACCACACTCTTCTTCACCATTCCTTTCATTCTTGATGACTCTTGACGCTGGCGGTGTAAGCGCGGAGTTTAGTCTCACACCTAAAACCTTCCTGCACCTGCTCCAACCTGCTTGAACACGCCTCCTTCTCACACTCTGTTGTTCTTAACTGTTGATCCTAAGAACTTAAAGTTCTTTACCTTCTTCACCTCTGCTCCCTGTAACCTCACAGTTCCATTTCAGTTCCTCTCATTCACACACAGACTCTCTCTACTGGCTACAAATACGCCTCCTAACCCTCTCCTTCCACCAACAGTATTTCACCAGCCCCAGTGGTGGTCTTTGTTGACCCGAGTCAACTCACTTCAAACAATCTTTTTTTCTCCCTACAACAGCCATCTGCTTTTACCCAAAACATAGAATTTGTTCATGAAAACACGGGGTAGTGGCCCTTTTAGATGATGCCAATGTGTATAGAATAAACCTGAAAACTCACCAAGAGAACTAAGATGAGTCACTGGATCACATCTTCAGTAAACTGATTATTTTCTGGATTACCTGGTATTGTGTTGTCAAGACAAAAGGCCAGGAAACCTCCAACAAACATCTCGGTGGAAAGAAGAACTGTCAGGATCTGGTCCAGTTCTTGAACACCTGGAAACAAAAGGCAGATCTGAATTATCCTCATGACCTGAATCTGAATGAAGTCAAAAGAGACAAACGGGACCATAGAAATTCAAGCTGTACTTTCTCGGCCATCAGTGATATCAGCTCACTAAAGTTCTTACTGATCTATTCTGGCTTTCTTCTTCACTTTGAGTGGTTAGTGCTTGGAACAAGACGGGTCTTATGTCAAAGGGGATGTTGCTGCTACCATCCCTGTTTGTTTGTTTGTGCAACACAGGAGAGATTATTTCCTATAACCTGTGTTGACTGTATTTTATCAATGCCGTGAGGGAATTCTCAGTCTAGTTGTCCATCCACTCTACTACCCAACTATGACTAACAATGCTGTGTAAATAACTAAACTGGACTAAAATTACTTTTTTAGCAAACAGACTCTTCATTAAAGAGGATGTTCCCCTTCACACTCAATTTTTGTGGTAAAAGAGACCAAAACTTGTATTTTAAAAGCCAGTTCAAAGTTTTTATTAAAACAGTTTTTCTGTCAGATCCCACAACGTTCAAGTAATGTGTTATAAATGGATGATTCGGGCTGCACGGTGGCGCAGTGGTTAGCGCTCTTGCCTCACAGCGAGAAGGCCCTGGTTCAAATCCCGGCTGGGACCTTTCTGTGTGGAGTTTGCATGTTCTCCCCGTGCATGTGTGGGTTTTCACCGGGGACTCCGGCTTCCTCCCACCGTCCAAAAACATGCTTCATAGGTTAATTGGTGTCTCTAAATTGCCCCTAGGTGTGCATGTGAGAGTGAATGTGTGTGATTGAGGCCCTGTGACAGACTGGCGACCTGTCCAGGGTGTACCCCGCCTTCGCCCTTCAGTAGCCGGGATAGGCTCCGGCACCCCCGAGACCCAGAAAGGGACAAAGCGGTCAGGAAAATGGATGGATGGATGGATGATTCTTTAAATCTTTGTTTTTATGCCATCAAAGACCAGATGTCTTCCAGCTTTAAACCCAGACGTACCTGTACTAATTGAGTTAGGATGTGTGTCCAGGTATGTTGGTAGAGTGAGGCCGAAAAACATCGAGAAACCAAGAACGAAGAGGTTTCTGGATGAGTTCAAGTCAACAAGCTGCAGGTTGGACAGCCCAACAGCTGTGATCATTCCTGAGAAAAAAAAACAGACCTGGATTTAGGAGACATTTTCATAGTTGTTCCATGAAGCTCTGACACCTGGAACAAACCAAAGAGCGTGCAAAACATCCCTCCAAGGATGGGATCAGGCAGTGAGGCGAACAGGGCTGTGAACTTTCCAATTGATCCCAGCAGGAACATTATACCAGCCCCATACTGGACCACCCTCCGACTCCCCACCTGCAGACAAACCAACAAAGCAAACAACATCATGTTTAGAAGCAGAACACACAGGGAATGAGGGTCTCTGCAAAACCAGACCCGGTTCTTTTGCCTCACCAAGTCAAGGACTGGTAAGCCAAGAGGTATTTTAGGTAAAATGAATGTACCCACCTTTGTAATTCCCAGGACCCCAATGTTTGGACTGGAGGAGGTGGATCCATTTCCTGTACCCAGAAGTCCAGCAATGATACAGCAGACACCCTCAGTAAAGATCCCCCTGAAACGATGCCAAAATAGCTCAAGAAAAACCAGAACTTTTGAGTTTGGTGTGGTCCACAACGTCACCCTAACCTGTTAATAGCGTGTACTGGAGGGGGCGTGGCCCCTGAAAGGCGAGCACAGGCATAGTAATCTCCAATTGACTCCACGATTCCTGCCATGGTGGCACTGAACATGCCCAACACTCCAGCAACTGTCACCACAGGCAGCCCCCACTGACCTGAGGGGGAAAAGCACCGTGAGCCGCGTCATCATTGTCTCATCATCACAACCGCTGCTTTTGTTTTAAAAGCTTTTGTTTGTCTTATAACAGACCATCTTCTTCCTGTTCTCTTATTGCAATTATAAACATATTCTGTCTTTAACAAATGTTCCAGGACTTTGTGATTGACTGCGTCCTGGACTGACAGAAAATACACAAGTTGAAGTTCCAGGTTTGTGATCTTCATTATAACCATGACTCTCACAACCCTGATTATCTATGTCAGGGATGTCCAAATCCAGGCCTCGAGGGCCAGTGTTCTACATGTTTAACAACCAACCTACCATTGAAGCTCCTTATTGGCCAAACACACCTGATCCAGGTAATCAGCAGCAGATAAGTCAGGATTTCTGGAAAACCAGTAGAAGGCCGGCCCTCGAGGACTGACTTTGACACCCCTGATCTATGTCATCAGGACCATTGTTGTGAGGATATAGGAATGCTTCTTGGTTCAAATTCCTCAGAATACTTTGAATTGTCTTTATAAAAAGATAATTTTTTCCTTCTCATAAAGGTAATTGTTGATGCATTTAGCATTTTTTTAACATGTTCTACAAAAAGTTTCAACAAACAAGAAAGAGTAGAAACTACTTTTAGCCTTTTCTCAGCACCTTCACCTGGGTTCCTCCAGTCCAAAAACTTCCATTATAGGTTGATTGGTTCATTGGTGTCTCTAAACTGCTCCTATGTGTGCATGTGAGTATGTGACCCTGCAACAGACTGTTCAGACCAGCTAAGGGTGACCCTGTCTTCACCAAGCAGTAACTGGATTGGTTCCAAGAGCCACATGACCCCAAATGGATTCAGGTCGCTCTTGCGGTGTCCAGGCAATGTTGATTATTATTCAAATTCCCTTCAACAAGAGTGTCTTCTGCATCATGATAACCGCATTCATTGATAGTCAGATGGCAATCTGACTATCAATGTTTTATATCTTTCAAATCATCGCCATCATCCAAATTGAGTGACTCACATGGGTAGGGCACTCTGAACCATGGTGATGACGCCATGATATCGCCCCGGGCATCAGTCCGGGCTTTATGACCGTAGCGATCTGGATTACTGGGCAGCAGGTTGGTCAAAGTGAGGATGTAGCAGATGAGCCAAACCAACATGATTGCTAGTATGATCTGATGGTGGGAAAAAAATCATCTGCATTTGAGAAGTCAAGAACTGAATTAGAATGTCATCATCAGTCTGAACATTGTACTGTTTTTCACTTACAGGAAACATTTTGAAAATCTGAACTTTGGTTAAAGTCAGGCCTTTCTTTCGGCTGTAAGAAGGAACAGGAATCGATGTTGTTCTCAGGTACTGAGCGAATAGGACGATGAACAGGATACACCTGCAGACAGAATGAACACCTCTGATTAACCACTGTGCAAAACCAGGACTGGGTTAAACGTAATAGGTAGAGTGTCCTTATGGCGCATAAATAAAACCATATTCTTATTGCTGACTTTTGGTGCATTTGTTTAGTGATTGTTTTGTTAAAACCCACAGCAAAATCTGTAGTCAAAAAAAGCACTGGTCCCCAACAGGAATAAAAACTGACAAGCTAGGACCATCAAGGTCCAGTTACCAAGGCAACAATGGACATATGGATGGACTCGGCACAGAAAGGTAGGGACTTAAAACCCGTCCCCCAGGGACATAAACATCCCCCAAATTTGAATCCATGGATCACAGAGATTACCCTCAGCATGTGGACAGGAACCCGAGGAACCAACTCACTATGGACTCAACCCCCATCTCCACGTCAACTGCTGGCCTCTCAAACAAGGGATATGATGACTGACCTGGTGACTGAGCATCCATGCATCCACCCATCCATCCATCATAGTTTAAATCCGTAGTCATTGTCAAGGGCCTGGACAGCTGTACAGGAGCACATGGAACCTGTCAACTCTCACCGGTCTGCAAAAACCAATTTCGGCATCATAGCAGGAAGTCCAGATGGAGTTGCACCCAAAACCTTCAATTTCTGGAGAGCTGTTAGTTGGTATTCTGCAGCATCACTTTAACTTAGCCTAAACAACAGATAGGACCTCTCTATAATGAATCTTTAAAACTGGATCTACAGGTGTCAGAACTAGACCCCTGGCCCTGATCCAGTCGCTGGAACTTCTAACTGACCAGACCAACTGCCACAATAAAATCCACAAAAATGCTGGAATTCATTTCCATACTGACACAAAAATACACACACAGACTACACAGGTGACACTTTTGTTCAGGTGACTCACAGAGCTGAGAGACCCCAGTGGGATCCCGCTCGGTCCCCCGCTGTGGTGAAGACGGACAGGCCAATCAGGGACACAGTGGGTGTGATAGTCAGCGGACCGATGTACTCCAGCAGCAGACCGGGTAACCCGCACAGACCGATGATGACCTCCACCACACTGGACATGATGATGGCACCCTGAATCTACAGGAAACATCAAACAAGAGTTCACTGCTGCATGTGAACTGGACCAGAACCCACCAGACTTGGACTGGATTTATGACTTCATTCCAGCTCAAAGTCTGTAGCTTTCTAAGGCAGAGTTTAAGAACTCTGGGGCTCCAGTGGCCCCCTACATCAACTCACGGTAAACAGGAAAAAGCAGGTTAACCTGAATGATATAATAGGAAAATGTGGATTTAAATTTACTATTGAGCCAAACCAGAGTTTCTAAAAATGAGAAGTAATGCTTTTTCAGGCATGTAAAAGCTAATTGGACTTAATCTTCTTTGAAGATTCTGTGAAGATAGTCTTTTCTCTGAAGACTCTAACATGTAGTGGCAAGATGACAAGACGAAGGATGTAGCAATGACTCGTGATGGGAGTATCAATACCAAGGTTTTGAAATATAGATACCTGTACTTCAATGATTTGGGTATTGAATACTCTGTTAAAGTATTGATTACTAATTAATGAATGAGAACGTACATGGGTCATTTCTGGATATTTTTGGTTATTAGGCGAGGACAAAACACCCCCCAACTCACAGCATACTAAACTGCTCTATCAGTCACATGACCAGAAGAGCTGGGAGTTGTGTAGGTCGCCCATTGACCGTATGAGACAGCTGGACTGAGCGATTGTGACATCACCCATAGAAAACAGCTAACTATCAGCTCCAATGGAATGAAGTCAATTCAGTCATCATTTATCCGCAATACAGATGCTGCCATTTGGACCCAGATGAGGTTAATAAGCAGCGATTGGTCCAAGTTATCCTAAGTCATCATTGCTATGGCAACTACTGTCACCAATCAGGAGTGAGCGTTTTGGAAGACCACACCCCTTTCATTGGAAACAGGCTTGAGAGAACCTGTCAATCAAACATTTTGAACATTTGAGGTGGGGACCAGCGGGCATCACATGCTTTTATTGAGACATCTGATTGGCCAGTTTACAACTTGATTAACTGTACAAAAGGAAAATAATCATGACAAAATGAGGATTATCAAGAACATTTTTATAAAAGATTCTAGACCAAGAATGGTTAATTTGGTAAATAGAATAACTAAGTAACAGCTGTTTATTTCTCTGTAGAAGTCTATGGGATTTTGGTATTCATTGGACCAGACGGTGCTTCCTCTTTATAACAGAAGAGGGGAGGGGTTATTCGGTCCAGTTCTCTTATACAGTCAATGCTGTGCCCCTTACTATTGACATAGCATGGCATATGTGGATGATTTCAGAAAAACGGTTTTGTATTTCTAACCTTACACATTCCAGTAGTTATGTGGTCAGTTATTGATTTTTTAGAACATATTTAAAGTAGAGGGCACAGGAGCTGCACAGTGTCTGGACCTCCTTTGGTCCCAAACTCCCTTTTCTGACTTAGATAACTCCAGACTTTTGGAATGAAGTCATAAATCCAGTCCAAGTCTGTTCTGGTCCAGTTCACATAATTGAGGAAAAAAAAATCACCAATAAGAAATTGCCAGTAATCGGTTTGAGTAATTAGTGTCAAATATTTATGCCAAAAGTAAGTGTGGGATCACCCATCACTAGCAATGATGTTTACTTACTTTTTTAACAAAACATGTGTTGAACTATCAGTTTATAAAGCTTGATAATAAAGACATTGTGTCCAGGATCAAAAACTTTAATGACACGTAATTTGGTTATGCAACACCAAGGTTTTCTTTGGGGTAAAAAGGTAAATGTCATGGTTGATCTTTAAACCTCAGTTTAATCATC
Source organism: Oryzias melastigma (assembly GCF_002922805.2). Taxonomy (NCBI): domain Eukaryota; kingdom Metazoa; phylum Chordata; class Actinopteri; order Beloniformes; family Adrianichthyidae; genus Oryzias; species Oryzias melastigma. Next base: position 717,991 of record NC_050525.1, on the reverse strand, counting down.
TACCTCTAACCAAAGCATGAATGCCAAAGGCGCCGTCATACCTCCCTCATGCGAGGCTGCCAGATGTGTGAGGTGTTGAAAGGAACACTCCAGTTCCCGTAAATCTCCTCTGTGGGTAAAAAAGCAAACCTCAGAATCCTGAGGCAGCGAGTTTGTGAGGAACCGTGTCTGAGCCGGACGGACTCTCACCTTCGCTCGGACACTTCCAGCGGTCGAGGCCAAGTATTGCCTGAGCGGGGATCAGGAAAGCAAACGCACTGGCCTGAAACAGAGGAAGTCTGAAGACCAGAACACACTAGTTATCTCCCACTCTCACCTCTCCAAGAGAGAACATCTTCACCGGCTACACTCACCTGACTCCCACGGTCGTCTGGATCAGAGTAGTGATGCCAACAGTGGTGAAAATGGTTCCAATCAGCTGACTCACAGTGTTCTGGTCTTGCCCCACACACATGGCTTCAGCAAGCAGAAACGGCACAGCAACAGTCCCACTAAAACATGTCAGGTAATGCTGGGAAAGAAGGACGCTGTGTAAGACACAGAACTGTAACCTAAACTCCAGCTCTAACATCTGAAAATACTACGACAAAAAACACCACAGAAAAGCCGATTTCACCTGCACAAGTACCATAGTGATTGATTGATTCCAAGCAATTTCAACAAAAAAGATAATAAAACACTTGACATATTATACTATAAAGACAACATTTTATAATCAATGTTTTACTTGATATCTGAAATGGGTTTGATGTATCTCCGTTTTCTCCTTTTTTATTGGAGGATTGATAAATCAAATCTACAAATTACAATGATTGTCAGTGGATTGTCAATGATTGCCATAGTTTGATTCTAATCCATGTAAGGGTTCGGCTGCTTATCTTAACGATCATCTGTGTAAATATTACGCTGATCTGGCGAAGCACGCGAGGCTCCTACGATCGAGGAAACAGATCCACAGTACGTGGACTCTGAACTCCAGAATCTTTGTGAAACCACTTGGACCACCGGATCAGACGAAGCCTCTGGAAATAAAATCCATGAAAGACTTTGAGAACTGTGGGATTACGCATGTCTGACCCTTTAATTCAAGCAAAATGTGAAATGTGAACTAAATAAAAAACCCACTGGATGTGAACTCTGACCCGATTCTGAGCTCCAGAACTCGAGCAGAATTCCCTTGAAATGAGACCTTCACAGTCTCTCAGTCAAAACAACGAAAAACCGTTACGTGGCCTTAAACTTGTTCCTAAAATAAGCTGTGATGTAGCACTGATTCTGCTCAAACTGCTGATTCTTTTCTTTCCAACTAATTATTTTTTGCGTACTATAATCATTTCTTTGATGAACACAATGTGCATAAATGGTATATATATGTATTTTTTTTCTTCTTCTCTTAAATTAGAATATTTTGATTTTTTTCTATATTAACTAATGAAGATGATTTTCTATTTTTATAATCACTCTTTGATAAATACAAACTGTATTAATTGCCTTATTAGCAAATTGAGATGACTTACTTATTACATTTCGTATTATCATAATTCTTTGAATACAATCTTCAGAGTTTTTTTCAATGAGAATATTAGATGATTTGTTGTGGATGCTTTGAAACTGGATTACATCAAAAATATTAATGATGCTTTGAAGCTATAAATATTAGATATCAAGTCCTGAACCGGATATTGATAATTCATGTAGAGAAAATGGTCGAGTCGGGGTGGGATTATATAAGTTCACTTCCTTCCACTCCCTTTCAAGTGATCAACTTGTGATTCATTAATGATGTATTATGTATTATTACCTGATTGCTTGAAATAAACCATTTCATTCATTCATTCATTCATTCATTCATTCATACATTCATTCATTCATACATTCATTCCCATTTCACAGTGAATGAAGTTTGATGCAGCTGTCTTTTGCCACCATTGAACAGCAGCATCGATCCAGAACAGGAAGGATGCACAGAATATTATAATGACTCTTATAACAATAAAGACAATCAAAAGAATATATATATATATATATATATATATAAATAAATAAAATTTGTATAAATGTGTTACAATGTAAAATAAATCCATCCATCCATCCATCCATCACCTATCCATCCATCCATCCATCCATCTATCCATCCATCCATCCATCCATCTAGCCCAAAGTGCTTTAAAATGATGATTCCATTCACACACACATTCAAATACTTCTATATCTTCTTATTTATGGCATACAAACTAAATATTTGCCTCTGCTTCCTGTCTGATCATTCTTTAATAACCCTTTTTATTTGCTTTGACAGGCTGCACAGCACTGACCTGACCTGTAAACTAGATAAACTATCAGTTTCAGAAAATGCTGAGACGGAATTCAAGGACTGAACTGTTCTGATGTCCTCTTTCCACTAACAAACCAGTACAACGGCGGAGAACCTGTCGGCCTTTACTCTAGCACACACTGATTATTTTGTTAATTGTTTTACAACATCCATGAATCTGATAACGTTGCACCTCCTAAATGAAAGTTCCACCAGAGACCGACTCCTTAGGTCAACTCTCAGTTGAGGACATTGCCAGAGGACTCCAGAACAGAACGTTTGAGAGACAGTCCCAATCTGTAAAGTTAATGATTGGGAAGATGGGACGCTTGTTTAGAAGAGAGCCCTATAGGACATGCGGGAACTTCTTACTGTTCATTAACAAATGAAACAAGCCCGATTATCTCCAAGCAGCCTAATGCTCAGAAGTTTCAGGTCCAGAGATTCTTTAGACCAGGGGTGCCTAAACATTTTTTGCTCAAAGGCCAAAATCTAAATGGGATCCAGGTCCGCAGGCCAAATACAATATTTTTGTGCATGAAATAAAAGGAGAAAATTAAGAATATGGTTTAATCTATTAATTTATTCTGTATTCATTAAGGTAACACACATTAGTAAGAATAAAAAGTAACATTTGTCTTTGAAACATTTAACAGCAGGGCCTCACTGGATATTTTTAATTGAAAAACAAGAACAATCTAAAACAAACTTAGCAATGAAAACAGCAAACTGGGATCCTAATGAGAGTCGTGGAGCTGGTCTGTTGACTTTATCCGTTTGCTGTTGTCGCTCCATCTTGGCTAGCTGAAAAAGGCACTAAAAGCATTGGAAGTGACCGTGAAGACTTCTGGGAATTTCTAACACAAAAGAAAGCCAAGGCTGCTTCACTTAGGGGTTGTTTCACCCGTAGCCGAAGGCAACGAAAGTGCTAACAGCGCCACCCGGAGGCTGAAAGTATATTACAGCTGTATAGTTTTGGAACATCATAGAGAACCAATGGGAAATAGGTAAATGGTTTTCACTTTTTAACTAAACACTGCGGCGTCCAGTGCCACGACTTGGCGGGCCAAAAGATAACCTTTGGGGGGCCAAATTTGGCCCTCGGGCCAACTTAGGGCCCCCATGGTCTAAACAACCTCTGTGGGCGTAACAGCATTAGGAAAACTGATGACAAGCTGAAGAGACAACAGAAATAATAGACTCTCCATTCAGAACAGACTAATAGACTCAAAGAAAGAAAGATGAATGAATGAATGAATGAATGAATGAATGAATGAATGACGTGATTTCATTGTTAAAGAGGAACTGGAATACTGATTTGAGCTGAGCTTTAGTAAATCAAGACAAACAGTGCTGAACAGTTTGGGTTTAAAACTGAACTGTCTGATAATTGGAATTGTGGAGTATTAATGAAGGACACCACACTTTTAAGATTCAATATGATACTGAGTACTTTCTGCAAAACAATGCACAAGCACATATTTTACCAGTACCAATCGTTGTGGAATTGCTCTAAAATCACTCATACTATACTGTCTTGTTTCAAAGAGTAACATGCACAATGTGGTCATGTGACTGATGAAGCAGTTCAATATGCTGGGGCTGGGGGTGGGAATGGGGAGAGGGGGTTTGGCACAAAACACTGGTATAACTCACCTAAAATATCTAGAAATAAGATGTGCACTTTTATTTTCACATTCATTAATCAGTTATCAATTCTTCAATCCAGTATTCCATCTCAACACCCGTGATGTTCGGGTATCTATATGTCACTACCCTGGTATCGACACTCCCATCACTATTGTGGTGGAGGTCTGGCTCTGCCCCCAAAAGTTTCACATGTACATGGGTTCTCTTGGTTGTTTGTCCACTGAAGTGTGGGTCTCTGAGGGTCATGGGAAAGTTTTGAGAAGAGGTGAAGGAAAAAATATTTACAGAACTCACTGAAGCCTTAGTAAAAAAAATAATAATAATAATTAAAAAAAATGAACATCTCACAAATTTCTGGTACAAAGCTACAAACTGTCTTATAAGCTCTGTCAGTTCCAGTTTCCTTTATCAACCAATGAAAAAACAAAGTGGCAGAAGGAGCTTATTGTTGTCCAGAAGTTTTGATTAGAAGTCGTGAAAAGTACTAAATTGAGAGTGAAAAATCCAGATTTTTAAAGGTTTATATTGTAGTTGATGTTGTTTATTTTAGGTTCAACTCATTCAAGAAGCTCATTTAGCAAATTCTCAGTAAACACTGAACATCTGTGGCTCTCAACTTGCACAATTTTTAAAACTTTGTCCCACATTTGACTTTAGCACCTCTAGATTTTGAAGGAGAAAAGCGGCTCGTTGACCTTTTCAAATCCACTGGATTTATCGTGTTAACGGTTGAAAAGTTACAGTACGTTAAAGATTTTGTGTTTAAGTGTCACTGGTGACGCCTCAGGTGTTAAAGGGTTAACACACCAATCGCTTGATACACACACATGAGAGTTGCAAGCGAACGAGGGGTCATGAGACTCTACATCTTCACATGATGCGTTTAAATGCTGTTTGAATGTTGGTTTTCTTATCTCCCTCTTTGAACTTCGATTGTGAATAATATCGAGCAAAAACGTGACATTTTTACCGCTTCCTTAAACAGATATGCCCCAGTAACTATTTTCCCTCCATATCCTAAATTTAGATCGTTTTGACTTTAGGATGGCATTGAGACGAGTTCATGATCATCATCACAGCCATTTACCTGCAGGCCCAACAGGATGCACAGGTACCAGGGAGGGACGTCTTCGATGGTGTAAATCATGTCCACTTCGCTCTTCGCTTCCATCCCATCCTCCTTCCTGCCGTTGTGTCCGTCAGTCACAGCCGTCCTGCTCGGCTTTTGTACATGCTGCTTCTCCAGGTGAGCATGGCTCTGTCACACATCAGAGAAAACACATCAGTTCTTGGTTTCCTGTCTCTCATACACACAAACAACAAGTACACAAACACACACAGCTGCCCTTGGATCTGTGAGTTACGGGTCTGCTGGATGTGTAATTTACCTGACAGCTGTCCTCCATTTCACCGGCGTCGCTGTGACAGCTCTCCACTGTAGACTGGGGTGGGGAGTGTTGGGGTTTAGGTTGAAGTCCAGAGAAATATTAACAGATTATTAACCATAGTGATTACCTGGACCCTGAGCCTCACCTGAGGGCACACTGCGTCAGTGCTCAGACAGCTCTGCTGCTGAAGCGCAGACATGTGACACGCCTGTCACCTGCTCAGGTGTGTGTCTCCAGCAATGCTGCGATGCTGACTGAAGAGGAAGTAAAAACCGTGTTGTTGCTGAGACCAAAACCACAGTCCTCATGGACAAGAGCTCTTCAAGAAACAGAGAAGAGGCTGTGGTAGACCTTCAGCTGTAGAGGAAGTTCAGTGAGTATGGGCCGTCCCTCTACGGCAGGGGTCTCCAAACATCGGCCCGCGGGCCAGATCCGGCCCTCCTCCACATTTGGCCCAGCCCCCCAAACTGTTGCAGCTAATATATACATTTTTTCAGTTTTTAGGCTAATGTGGCATTTAGCTAACATTTTAGCCTTTTGCTAGATGTTTTGGCTGAATTAGACATTTTTCCAGCTTTTAGGCCAATTTGTTATTTAACTAATATTTCAGCAACATGCTAGCTGTTTTGGCTAATTTAGTTTTTTAAGCTATTTTGTAGTCTAGCTAATATTTTAGCTCTATGCTAGCAGTTTTGGCTGAATTAAAAAAGGTTCCATTATTTTTCTTTTTTTTTTGGCGCCTAAATGAAAGAGTAGAGAGAAGGGAAGGATTCGGATTGGGCTAAAGACTGGGGCGGATCACTAGTTTACTAGACGGAAATCCAGCATCGTGCTTACCGGTCCCCTTTTCTTGGTTTTCTCTCATACTCCTTTTCTTGGTTTTCTCTCATACTCTAAGATAAATAATTAAAATCATTTACTTGTGTCTGTCTAGCTTCTTTCTCTTCAGGTCATTATCTTGTGGCCTGTTCCTCCTTAATTCTAGGATCTATATTCTCACTCATCTCCTGGGGAGGGGGTTTTCTCTTAAAGGGATACTTAAGAGAATATCATGTCTTATTTTAACCTTCTGCTGAGTCACCTTCTCTTTTTTAGTCTTTCTCCTCTCCTTCAAAGAGCGCTCTGACTTTTCCACCTTCATCTTCACTTGTCCTTTTAAGAAATATCAGCTTGTCAGTGGGAGACTCAATAGCAGTGATTTAGTTCATGCAGGGTGGCTAATGTTAGCCTGTGGGCTGTATAATACAGTATCAGCAGCCCTTGACGCCGATGGATACGTTGGTGTTTGTGTTGCTTAAAGGCCCACTCCAATGAAAATGGAGTTTTGGTGTTTTTAAAATGTTCTTATTGCATTTTTCGTGTGATTGAGGACATACTGTATATAAAAAGATTTGAGATTAAAAATGTGTTTCTAAGCATTTTTTTATTCAAATGGTGATGGATCAGGAACAGACAGAAATCCAAGGTTTGAAAAATATGCTGAGAAAATAGACTCTTTTAATTTGTCCATGTGGAATTATTATAACGTATACAATGGATTTTTGCATAACTGTGTGTACTTGCTATTGTGTAATAATCACATCTACAAAAATGACAAAATACAATAAAATACAAAATATAAATTACACATACATAACTTTAAATTACAGCAGCTTAAAACTAATACATACAAAACTTTAAAAAGGATGCACCAATTATCTAATCCACACACAAATTCAATTCGATTCAATTCAATTTTATTTATATAGCCCAAAATCACAAAGGAATTTGCCTCATTGGGCTTTAAAATATGAACAATAGTTAAAAACTAAACAGACTACATAAACTGGTTATCCCTGCCCTTAGACCCTCCCTCCCGGTAAGGAAAAACTCCTAAAAAACCTGAGTCAGGAAAAAAGAAGAAACCTTAGGGATTCCCACATGAGGGAGAGATCCTATCCCAGGACGGACAGGCGATACCAGAACGGTTAAAGAAAGATTAGCTTCTACAACTATGTATCTAAAAGAGTTCATTCAGATAGAGCTGAGGGACGAGTGATGATTAAGTCCACAGTCAAGATGAAGCAGAAGTGCAGTCCACGACCAGGAGCAGGAGGACAGACGACCCAGCAGGAATCACTCTCACTCAGAGATGCAGGATGGTGTCGGGGGCGTGGTCCACGGCCAAGAGTGGGAGCGTGGGCGATCCACCGGGGATCTGAAATCTCTCCTGCTCCCCAGAGGAGAGTGGGAAAGAAGAACAACATGTGAATGGAACTGCACCAACAAAAGCATGGAGAACTAAATACAATAAATAATAAAGAATAGAAGAGAGGAGAAGTAGATGAGAATAGAGAACAGAACCCCAGAGCTGATCTGAATAATAACCATGATAGAAATCTAAATTTATATTTAAACGCATCAATATTAATTTATTAATCTAGCCTCACAAGGACCACAGGAGAGGGAATATTCTCTGATTACTAGCTAGCCTGGCAGAACGCCTGTCCAAAGAGGAATGTTTTAAGGCTAGATTTCTGATGTGAGACACTTTTCACGCCTCCTTGATGTGTTTAAATGCTGCATCATCAGAGTTTTCTTATCAGCCGCTTTGAACGTAGACTGTTAATTTGTGGTGAAACTTTCTTAAACAAATGTGCCCTCTGAATATGCCGGTTGACTCCTGATCAGAAGTGAGCGGGTTCGACTCCACCTTGCCCGCCCATGTGTCGAAGTGTCCTTGGGCAAGACACTGAACACCGAATTGCCTCTGGTGGGAGGTTGGCGCCAGTGTTCAGCAGCTGAGCCACCACCAGTATGTGAATGTGTGTGTGACTGTGTGTGTAACTGTGAAGCGCTTTGGGCCCTCGAAGGAGGGTAGAAAGCGCTATACAAGTATACGCTATTTACCATTTTAAAACACTAAAGTTTCTCTATTCTCATCGCTCCCTTGTGGCTGCACTTTCCTTGCCAGTGCCTTCACCACGGAGCTCTTCTGGGAGCGCCGGTCTTCCTGTCGACCGAGACCCTGAGAGCACAGAACAAGACTTTTTTACATTAATTAATGGAGAATATCTCCAATGACCCAGTATTGAAGCAGCATTTAAACGCATTACTTACACATGAATCATGGAGATGTGAAAAGAGTCTCACATCTGATCTGTGTGTAAATGCAGTTTTGTTAATTTGTATCAGATATTTGTTGTAAAGATTTGTAGGTATAGTTGATTTTAAGCTGCTGTAAGCACCATCACCATTTAACAATGTTGTGGTGCTGTCATTCAACTTGAATAGAACCGTGAAACACAAAATCCACTTTTGGTCCTTCCTGCACACAGAAACACGAGTTATGGAGAGAAGGTTCTCTCAGGTGTTCATAGGTTGCTGAGGAGGAGGTTCTGTATGGTATTATTTTGCTGAACTGCTTTCTTTGTCTTATTAATTTCCAGAATCTCTCTATCTTTCTTTCACACTCCGTTCATGTTGTGCTGCAGCCGTGCGCAGCAGAACATGTCACCGACTGCTCCGCACCCAGCACATCCTCCACCGTGTGCGCGCTCAGTGCACCCACCCCACCTCGCCACTCAGTGCACCCCTACCCCGCCGTGTGCGCGATCGTGCGGGGTGAAAGAGAAAAAAGTCAGAGAATACTACAGAGAAAAAAGAGCACCGCTCCTGGGAAGGAGTCGGAAACGAAAAAGTCACGAAGCTGCGTCGTCATCCACGACTGCTGTCACGGTAGATTGGTCAAAGTTGGAGTAAAGTTGCAGTAAAAAAATAAAAAGTTGCAGAGTGCGCAAGAAATCGCGGGGTTTGCTTGAAATTGCGTTCATAGTTGCGATCGCAACATTGCGAAATCCTGAAGGGTCTGATTATTGTCTTGATGAGAATAATAATAATAAAAATCATAAGGTTCACGAGGCCCAAGCAGGCTGCCTCCCCATCCCACAGCGGCTGTCTGTCTGCCGGTCAGCCAGCTGTCCAAGGGCCGGTTCAGCGAGCAAGCAAGCTCTGCTGCTCTTGGTGTAGCGGGTCGACCTCTGCCGCTCTCGGCGTCAGCATCGCAGAGTGAGCTCCACCGTTTTCAGCATCGGAGGGTGAGCCCCAGCGCTCTCAGCATTAGCTCCTCCTCTTTCTGCGTAGAGCTCAAACGGTTGTGTGGTGAGCTTCAACTCTGGTTGCTTTGATCGATCCAAAATATCAATAACATCGACCTCAGGTTGGTATCGATATCAGATCAATACTGGCCTGCAGGTAAACAATATTTCCACTCTCGTTTTGTGTATCAGCCTAAAGGATCCAGCTGAGTCTCTCTCCTGTCAGATCTCTGAGCCTGAATGCAGGCAGCGTTCACCTGATCTCCAGTCTTTAAATGTAGTGGTTCACTTCCAGGTTATCCCTTTCAGGGTCGCCACAGCGTAACAGCACCCACTGTTTCTCATCAGTGATTTGGCAGAGTTTTTTACACTGGATGCCCTTCCTGACACAACCCTGAACTTGAGGGGCACAGGGACCCAGTTAGGCAGCAGCGTCAAGGGTCTTGCCTAAGGACCCAATCTGGGTGGGGATCAGTGGACAACCCTGGGAATCGAACCCAGGGCTCCTGTGTGCCAGTCCTTTACCTAGCCCACTGAGCCACCCAGCCGCTTGTCTCCACTCTATTTAAATGCTGAGCTGTTTTTGACAAGTTACTTTTCACCTGTTTTTATTGTTCTATTGAAAGGCTAAGAAGTGACAAATTATTGATATTTCTACCAGTTGTTTTATTTAATTGTTTTAATTTTTGTGTCATATTTACTTGTTTCTTTTGGTTTGTTGACTGTTTTGTATTCACTTCTTTGCTTTTTATTGAATTTCAAAAAGTTTCTATTTTAATAGACTGCTTTTCATTTAATTGAAAATATGGTCCTAATTCTGTTTTTACATTTAAAACAGGAAAATCGGCATAAAAAAATAATTCACAGCAATTAAAAACAACATCCACCGAATTTCTGACAAATATTGATATCAACAATATTGACTGATATCGGTGTTGGATCGATACCCAAATGCTCAGCATCCCCCAGCCCTACTCTCGAGTGAGTCAAGCGTTCAAGATGGGCTGGGTTATTATACTGGAGCTCAAAATACGATGATGTGAAACTTCTTGGACTTCCACCAGTTGACCTGTCACAAAATTTAACTGTAATACTCAATTTAACCTGTAGGGGGCAGCACATAGACAGTTTATTTTAAATGGTCAAAAATGTGGCAAGGACCAACAGACAGCACTTTTAATGTCTGATTTATAGAGGTCAACAGACAAAAACAGTTGATTTAGTGCAGAAGTCTGCAACCTTTGACTCTAAAGAGTCAGTCAGGTTAATTTCTCACTGAATACAGTCCAGTAGAAGACACAAAGTCTTCCTTCTCCCTTTAGGAAAATAAGACACTGATATATAGTTCTGCTATTGTTACTACTATGATAAACATAAATGAACTGTTGATCATTTTGCTTGAATAAAACACAAACATTAAAGAAAATTGCCTTTTTTAACTTTTGACAAAAGTTCCTTTCAAAATAAAAGACGCCCTGTCACATATGATCTTCTCAAATCAGCAAAAGTATTAGTAACAAGTGTGATGTCAGCAGTGATTGAATAAGGATCATTTCACTGTTGTTGGTGCAATGAAGTGATCCTACCATATTTTTTGAATACACTTAAAATTCTTTAATTTCTTAAAAAATACAAAATTTCCTTAGTAATCCGGTGTGCCTCAACACTGGATGTGCTTATTGACGGCCATTGATTTTTTGAAGGACAGGACACACAAAAATGTGTCCAAATGTTGTAGTTAGACTTGTGATTCGCACTGTCCTTCAAGTGTTTGTAAATTAGTTCAAGTTTGAGTTAGTTTACTTTAACCACTTTCTCACTTTTAAGTTACTTTTTAACTTTTTTTATTTTTCTGTAATAAAAGAGCCACATGTTTCAGACCCCTGATTTAGTGTCTGGTTACCTTTTAACTAGGGGTGTAACGGATCACAAATCTCACGGTTCGGACCGTGTCACGGTTCGGATCATTTTTCGGATCAGTAAAAAGAAAATAAAAAACAACAGCAAAAAACAAAATACAAAATACAAATACAAAATACAAATTTGGAAAAGCTTCAAAACGAATATTGAATCATTTTAGCTCACTGAGGCCTATTTCATAAAACAAAACATCTTTAAACACAAACAAGATGCTAAAACGTGTAGTTTCTGATGACATTTACATCTTTAGACCAAATCTGTAAACACTGAGAGAAAAGAATGCTTAAAAATAGTGTTGAAAATGAAAAATCTATCTGGAGTAAAACTTAAAATGCTGATGTCCCAATTAAATCGTACATAAATCAGTTAAAATAAAACTTAACGTTATTCTTTGGTATGAATTGTTTTATTGAAACTAACTGTGGGAACATTTAAATATTTAAGATAATTGTTATCCGTAGAGTATGGCACTGCTGTGCCCGCTTCTCTTGGCGATTTGTGATCCCTTTCGCTTGCCATACTATCGTCCCCCGACGGCACCGGCAAATTCCTGTTACGGAGCAGCGGCTTTCTGCTGCTTCTCTTAACTGGGAGATTCTCTGAACCCAGAGCGGAGACGTGTACCGATGCTTTTATTCAGCTCTTGACATAAAATAAACCTGATACTTCACCATTCGGGTCCTCCATGATGAAGTCCAGAAAAGTTTCTGAGGAGCTCCTCCCACGCGCAGCGGGAGCTTCAAGTTCTCACACATTGGAGAACTGTCTAGCACAGGGGTAGGGAACCCAGGTCCTCGAGAGCCACCTTCCCGCATGTTTTTTAAAGATCGTTAATGATCTTAGAATACATTTAGACTCACAGAAACTTTCTGTTCTGGTGCTGCTGGATCTTAGTGCCGCCTTTGATACAGTAGATCACCAGATTTTATTAAATAGACTTAGGAGTCTAGTGGGCCTCTCTGGAAATGTTCTTAAGTGGTTTTATTCTTACCTTACAGACCGACACTTTTATGTAAGTATGGATACATGCTCCTCAAGAATCCATGAAATAAGTTGTGGGGTTCCCCAAGGGTCAATTTTAGGTCCCATTCTTTTTAATTTGTACATGTTGCCTCTTGGGGATGTCATCAGGAGACATGGGGTTGACTTTCACAGCTATGCTGATGATACTCAACTTTACATCGCCGTGTCTCCTGATGACCTTGAACCTGTAAACACTCTTTTAAACTGTATTTTAGACATCAAGTC
>NC_050525.1:686521-704456 GCF_002922805.2 Oryzias melastigma | reverse complement strand
TTATGTTATTTATTATTTTAGTTTATTTTGTGAATTTATTAATATTTTCAACAATATTTTATGTCTCTTATTTAAACATTTTACTATGATTTTAAGCCCAGTGTTTCCTGTGGGTTCTATCATTTCAGGGCTTGTCTGCTTGGTCTGGGGTCGTTGCCGTGGTTCTCGCCCTTGCTGGGGCGGCTGGAGTCCTGCACTGCAGCCTCACAGCTGTGGAGTGGACTCCGTTGCTGTCCCGGTCTGGGTGGGTGCCATGGCGATGTTCCTTTGACTGAGCTGGTCCTGGTATGATAGAATCCTCAATACTGTTTCCTCACAGCAGAGCCAAACCTTAAGTTTATTTTACAATTCTCATTTACACGCTGTGTTTTGGTGGGAGCGTGGTATATATGCTGTGGGGACTGATGAGGGATTGGCAGCAGCTGTGGGAGGATCCGTACTCTGGGGGCAGTGGGCAGACTCCTGATGCAAATGAATTTTTAGGTTGTTTTTTTTGCTATATTTAATTCATTATCAACTACTGTGTAGGATTATGCACAAAATCCATAACTAATGTATGCTGTATTTATTTGTTTGAAATATTGCTTGTTTTTCTCTCCATGGTGGCTCCTTAGCCAAAACTAAAATAAGTCACACTAAGACTACCAAGGTCCAGCCCCAAACTAAAATAACAAAACCCAGCAGTGTAAGACTGCTGAGGACAAAGAGGGGGAAATAACAAAAAGAAAAAAAAGAATAGAGCATTTTTTTAAAGTAAGGATTACTTAATTATCATTTATTTAATTTAGATTAGTTAAATGTATAAATTGATGTCTGAGGTTCACATAGATGATAAACTATGTAGGTTTTTACATCCTGTTGACCTGAAGACGTCTTGTTTGATCAACTCTACCTCCAGAATGAACAGATTTTATATGCAAAGAAAAACTTTGGTAAAAAGATTGATCTTTCTAGAGTTAAAAACATATTATCTTATGCTGCACAACATTAGTTACTAGCTGTTCAGAACTGCACTGAGATGATCCTGTTTAGCATAGAACAGCTATTAATTTTAAAAGAAGTTATTTGAGCTTCTGTCAAACGTAAAAACATGTATGTATACAATTTTTGTATTTTAGCTTTTGTTTGTGCCAATTAAAAAAAAAAAGAAGGTCATGAATGGAAACCCAAATTTCTTAAAGGCTATGAGGCTCCTTCTGGGTTTGGATCAGTGGTAAATGAGTCCAGATGACTCTTCTACTGATAAAGGTTGCCGCCCGCTGCCTTACAGGATGCTGGCTCTATTGACCACGGGGACATGACCGACGCGGGCGTGCTGAGATCAAAAACTAAAAGAGTGGCATTCCTTCCAAACAAGTGACGATAAAAAGCAGTCATTCAACTGATTACTAAAGCAAGAGCAAATGAGTAACTAGAGAAAATAATTACTCTAGTTCCAAGAAACAGCTTGAAGCTGCTCGCTTTCGGGGTTAACAGTTAATCATCCCTCTGATCTAAAAGTTCTGCAACTGAAAAAATACGTTTAAAAAGTCACTTTGAACAAACATTGTTAGGTTCTTGTGAGTTTTGCATATGAGCTTTACGTTTTGATTATTGATAACTGATTCATGTGAATGACTTTTCTATTGAAAATCTTTTTATAACTTTTCTAATGAACTTGATCTGTATTTTTAATTTGTGTTACCCGATTTATTAGAATGATTTTTCTACTGAAAAAGGAATCAGCATACATTCCTAAGACACTTGCTTTACAATAATAACTCTTCCAATGGAAAATAATCTGCATACATATATATTTTTGTTAGTGTTTGATACTTGATTTATATTTTTCTGTTTCTATTTAAAATTAATCTGCACATTTTGTCTGAATTTTGATAATAGACATAGTCTGATTGGAGTCATCTGAGTGAGTACTCTGGAGACCACTCCCACTGGTGACCAGAGGCGGAGTCTCAGCTCTGACCAGTTTCAGTCCAGAAAAAACAACAAAAGACAGAGTTGAGGCCAAACTGGACGTTTTATTTTGAAGTGGATGAGAAGCTTCAGAAATAACATTTCATCAGCAGCTCAGCCGCTCCTCTCATCCCATCATCCACTTCTTCAGCAGCTGCTTTTAAAATACATGACCACCATCGTCCTCACCCGCTGACAGCTGGGCAAATAAAGCTTCAGATTTAAATACATTTATGATATTTTCTTAAAATATTGCAATGCTTCACCATATTACATTTTTATCATTAAAAAAAGAGAAAATTTGCACATAACACATTTGACAGCTTATAGCTTTAAAAGTTTCATCAAACATGAAGACCCGCCTGCTACTCAACCTATGAAAAGGCAGCTGGTGAGCCCCGCCTCCTCCTGTACCCCCTCAAGATGGCTGCTCTCAGGACCCAAAGGCGAGTCGCTTTCCTTGTATTGCAAACACTTCTAACATGTTAAATGTTAAAGCTGACTAGGAAAATAAATAAGGAAGACGGAACAAAATGTGACTTTGTCTCTTTGACAGACGGTGGGTTTCATACCCCCCCCCCCCCCATGGTCTGAAAGCTCACCTAAACCTGCAGCAGGTAACATTCATCACCTGAACCCAGCATGAAGCTGCTCACTGCATCTCTTTCTCATTATATTCATATATTTCTTTGTTAAAAAATCTAAGGGCAAACATTTAAAAAGCTATCATCGATTTGAAGCAGACAAACTCTCCCTCCACACCCACACACAAACACACAACCCAAAGCTTAACCTCTAATGAACAAGCGAGCAAAGCTGGGAAAAGCAAATCATCTTAAAGCTGATCCCAAATAAACTGATAAATAAACTGGATCTTTGATGTAAAAACTGAGAAAGTCCAGGTGTAGATTAACCCTTTAACACCAGAGCTCCAGTGTTCATGTCCTTTGATTTACTGTAACTTTTCCACCCTTAACACAGCAATTCCAGTAGATTCTGAAGGAGAAAAAAGGCTCATCAAGTCTTTTTAACACTGTTAACGGTTGAAAAGTTACAGTATGTTAAAGATTTTGCATTTAAGCGTCACCGGCGACGCCTCAGGTGGTAAAGGGTTAAGCTCCGCCCAACCACTGGAACATCATTTAGTCTTTAAAGCAGGAGTGTCAAAGTCAATCGCACAAGGGGCCAAAATCCTTAGGTCATGAGCCAAACAGGATAAACGTTTATTGAACACTCTAAAACTACATTTTTAGAACTTTAAAACTGTAACTTTTAAACATAATTACAACTAGATATATAGCATTATCTGTGATAATGCTAGTGTGGTGGGCTGCAAGGTGGCGCAGTGGTTAGCGCTCTTGCCTCACAGCGAGAAGGCCCCGGTTCGACTCCCGGCTGGGACCTTTCTGTGTGGAGTTTGCATGTTCTCCCCGTGCATGCGTGGGTTTTCACCGGGGACTCCGGCTTCCTCCCACCGTCCAAAAACATGCTTCATAGGTTAATTGGTGACTCTAAATTGCCCCTAGGTGTGTCTGAGAGTGAATGTGTGTGATTGAGGCCCTGAGACAGACTGGAGACCTGTCCAGGGTAAACCCCGCCTTCGCCCTTCAGTAGCCGGGATAGGCTCCGGCACCCCGCGACCCCGACAGGGAAGAAGTGGTCAAGAAAATGGATGGATGGATGTTAGTGTGAATGCTGTAAGCTGAATTTGGCCGCTAAAGATGATAGTGCTGATAGCTGAAGATGCTGAAAATGACAGTTGAAAATACTGAAGCTGATAGTTGAAAACAGTGAAGCTGATAGCGAGCTAAAATATTAGCTAAATGCCAAATGAACCTAAAAAACTTTTTAAAAAACATAGGTTGGCTAAAACAGCTAGCATGTAGCTGAAATATTAGCTAAACTCCAAAATAGCCTAAAAAAATCTTATTTAAATGCCAAAATATTTTAAAAACTTTAATACAGTAACTTTTTTAGCATAGTTATGAATAATAAAAATGCAGGAAATTTATTCTATAATAAATCAACTCAAACCTTAAATAACTTTCAATATTTTACTCTCCATGAAAATATATTTTGTCAAAATTATACAAGTTAGAAATAAGCGCAAGATAACATCGGGTCATTAAAAACAATCAAATAAAATGATCTGGAGGGCCGGATCCGGCCCCCGGGCCTTGACTTTGACACCTGTGCCCTAAAGCCTTAGTCACCACTGCCCGTCTGGGTAGATACGGGGTGTCTGTGGGGGAAAATGGGCAGGAAACGGCGGTGACTTGCAGGAAATGTTTAGACCGTAGATGACCCAGGGTCCTGTCAGTTTAATGCGTAATCACGACAATCCAACGTTCCATTTTCATCAGGTGACTGTTGAGCCTCATGGGAACTGCAACACACCTGCGCTCCCCTCAACAATCCTCTACAGTCCAGAACAACCCCAAAACCCGCAGCACCTGTACAGGGGTTGACCCGTACTGGTGCATGTGACGGTGGGAGCGGTTCTGGTTGGGCTCCTCATGGAGGAGGGTTTGTTATGCTAGTTTCACACTGGACGTGGAAGAACCACAGAGTAGAGCGCGCAGCATCCGCTCTCTCCTGAAACTCACACCAGACTCAGATTTTACTGCGACGGTCGACAGGCGCTTCTGCTGGAACTTTTTTTTGTTTTTGCCATCATGGGTAAGTAATAACCTTAAAATATTACCCCATGTATTTGCTAAGATGAAAGTAGTTAGTGCGCCTACACTTTTTTGATTATCTGTTGTTGTGACACACAGAGAGAGGTGTGTGTTGTGATTATATGTTTATTTTCTTCTCTACAGTCTGTTTAGATACAAACACATGATCACATTTGACAATCACTTTGTTTTATTGTGAAAAATTGGTTATACTTTGAAAAAAAAACAGATTTACTCATGTGTCTAAATGTAACTTCCAGTCAGAATTGACCCTTTTCACGTGATGTCACTCATCGCCGGTCGAGTGCAGAGTCGCTTCTGGTGTCTATGGTTTACAACAGCAAAGCTGACAGCTGAACGCTGTTTAAAGCAATTTTACGTAAATAATAAAAGGTAAACTTTTGAAATGTGTACAATATTTATTTTATAAATGTCCTTCCTGGTTTCCCCTCTTAGGTCGTTCACAAATCAGAGTACAAATGTGCGTATTCCTGTCTGCAGTCAGAACGCTGCAGCTACTTCTCTAAATTCCTCTGGATGATATTAAACCTGTCGTGGATTATTTCTCTCTGACAACCCGGTTAAAGTTAGACAAAGGTTACAAGTATTTCACTGAATGCTGCTTGTTTAATTATGAAGGTAATTATGATTTTATTCTTTTAATCTGTACTAATGCTAACGCTATTGCTAGCATTGCAGAAGATCTTTTCTCACCAGTTAAAAGTTGTCTAAATTTCCGTTCTCACATAATCCTGTAAACAGATCAAAATTCAGACAATTCCAGCGTGTCTGACATTAAAGTCAAACTTCTTCCTGTTGTAATGTTTTCTACTGCGGTCAGTGAGCTGCTGCTAGCTCAGCCGTGGTTCTAACATCATTCCTCTTTGTTTTTGATCATGTCTGATCTGCAGGAAAATAAACGTAAAAAAAATGATTAAATTAATTGAAACTGTTGACAAAAATATGAAAGTGACTATTTCCATGTAATGTTATAAAATTACAGCCAGAGATTCTTTTTTTTTACCTGCCGCTCTTATTTTGAAAGCTTAAACTACGTGGTTCCATAGCTGCTCTGAACATTTTGACTGAATCAAACCATTCCTGTTTTTACAATTATCCCCTAAAATATCCTGTAGAACAACAAATACATTTATCCTGGGAAGAGATTAAAATGTGTAGACAATGCAGAGATGTGCATCTTTACTGAAGATATTGAATGTGAACGACATGAATTTCTATCAACTTTTGTGCTGATCGCACTTAAAACACGTGTGAATAACATCAACCAAAATAGAATCAGTTAGAATAAAATCTACCCAAATGAAAGGTTGATATTTACAATAAAACCTCAAATATTGGAGGATTAGTCAAATTTGTATTTTGATTTGTGAACGATCTAAGAGAGTAAATGAAGATACAGTTCAGCAGAACATTCATGAAATAAATATTCTACATTTATCTGTTCAAATTGAGCTGGTTACCTTTCATTATTTACGTCAAACAGCGTTCAGCTGTCAGCTTTGCCGTTCTAAATGCAAACACCAGAAGTAACTATTCCCTTTTTCGGCCCCGTCTCCATTTCGTCTGACGTCACCGTGAAAAGGGTCAATAGTAGCTCGCTCGCAGCTCGCACTTCCGCGGTGCTCCGCACCTGGTGTGAATCACACCATAGATTAACAAGGGCGCCAAATAGAGCGCCGTCCAGCGGCTGCTGCCCACCACTGAGAGAATTTCCCCATTGTGGGAGTAATAAAGGACTAGAATAGAAGCGGCCTTTGTTCCGCGCCGCTTCCATGTCCAGTGTGAACCAGGCGTCATTTTGACCATGAAAGTGAACTCTTGCGGGGTTCATAATTCATTTTCTTTACAAATCACACTATTTTCAACTATTTGCACTAACGGTGGCAGAGCTGCTGTGCAAGGTCCTACCCCAGCCACCGGGAGCAATGCAGGGTTCAGTGTCTTACCCAAGGACACGTCAACACGCGTGGAAGGATGAACCTGCGATCAGAAGTCAATGGCTTCATATCTGCGCCTGGGGACGCGCCTCACAGCTTCACCATCTAACAAATAATATCCCAGCAACCGGCTGCATTCAGATTCTTTGACCCAGAACCAATCACATCCTGACACCTGTCACACCTGGGAATCAGGGAAACTCAGCCTCTTCTTCTTTGAGTAGAACTCAGAAGACCACACGTCAGACTGCTAGCTCAGAGATCATTGGATGATTGCTTAACGTAACCACTGATTGGAGGACGCAAAGACGGCCTGTGGCGTCATTTCCTAAACAGGGATCTATGGCAACATACACTCAACAGGTCACCTTGATTTAACTCTTTGTTCTCAAAAATAGAAATTTGCCGACTGATGTCCAACGCCGTGGTTCTCCGGCTGCTGTGACGTCGCTCACACCCTCTGAGCCAATCAGTGCACAGGATTCCCCGTGTCAGCAGCTCTTCAGGGTTGTGCTGCAGAGAGACATAGAAATTCCTTAGAGTTCATCCACAGAGAAATACACAAGTAGTTAGCTGTTCACATCTACATCACGTCAGTCAAGGCCCGGGGGCCGGCCCTCCAGATCTTTTATTTTATTATTAATGGCCCGATGTTATCTTATACTTATTTCTAACTTGTATAATTTTAACAAAATATATTTTTATTGATAGTAAAATATTGAAAGTTATTTAAGGTTTAAGTTGATTTATTCTGGAATAATATTCCTGCCTTTTTATTATTCATAATTATGTTAAACAGTTACAGTTTTAACATTTAAAAATTGGCATTCTGCTAGCTTTTTGGACTATTTACTAAGATCTTTTGTCTATTTTGGAGTTTAACTAATTTTTCAGCTAGATGCTAGCTGTTTTGGCTAACCAAATATTTTTTTTAGGCTACTTTAGCATTTAGCTAATATTTTACTTGGTTATCAGGTTCAGTGCTTTTAGCTATCAACTTCAGCATTTTCAGCTATCAGCACTAGCATCTTTAGCAGCCAATTTTAGCTTCACACTAGCATTATCGCAGGTCATGCTTTATATGATACATAAAGTTTTAAAAAGTGTTCAGTAAATGTTTATCCTGTTCAGCCTGCGACCTACGAAGTGTTTTGGAATTTGGCCCCTTGTGCGATTGAGTTTGACACCCCTGATCTACATGATCTGTTCCTCATGGGCTGATTCCTGATCCATTCTGGTCTCTCCCAAAGAGAACCTCAACATCTTCGTCTCTTCCTCCTGTCTCTAAACCAGCAACATGGCTGCTCTCACTACAGTCTGCTACACCTTTCCTTTCATTCTTGATGACTGTCTTTGGTCACACACCTGAAACTTTCCTCCACCTGCTCCAACTAGCTTGAGAAAAAATGACAGGAGATCATGTTCTTCTGATCATGTGGATTTTATTTCTTCAGCTCCTTCTACAGCAGATACAGTTGACATTAGTGTCATGATAAATTCTTAAAGAATACATGTTTTTTCCTCATGTTAACCTAAGGCAGAGACATTTGGTGTATTTTCAGAGCACCACCAGCAGAGATTGCTTTGATTTTCAGATGATAGAGCTGTTTTTAACTCCACAGTTCATGATGATTTGATGGCAGATGTTGATCTCCAGTGAAACTGCTGCAGCTGCCCACAGAGACTTTGTGAGGTTCATTTTTGGATGCCAGGTAGGCTGTGAAGAGTTACTAAATACCAGGATTTCCAGTGAGAACCCTCAACTCTAATCTGACACCGGATCTCCAGAGCCAACAAGGAGGATCCTCTGATGTCTTCTGTAGATCTGGGTTCATGTACCTGCAGAAAACAAAGAAACAACCTCAGCAGCTTGTAAACAGATTCAGGAAATGTTATCAATTTTGCTCAGCTAAGTGGATTCGACTATTAAAGTTCCCCATGACAATTTTTTTTATTAAAAAAAAAAAAACATTCCCAGTAGTGTTTTAATGATGATTATGAAGCTTTTAACCAAAATCCCACAATCTAAATGTCCTAAAAAGCCACTTTTCCTGTTGATCTGAAGCCTCTGTTTCCAAAATCTCCTCTGAGGGGGTGTGGCTTAGTAGCTCCGCCCCTGATCCCCCCTGTCTGATTATGATAGCTCTGTATCTCTCTAGCATAAATCTTCACCGCTGCTACATATAAACATCCATCAATCTGGGTAATGTCCAGCCGTATGGTTCTGATCCGGATGTCAGCTGGACGAGGAAGTGAAGATCTTCATGGACAGAACTTCCTCCAAAATCCTGATTCTTTCTCCTTCCAGTTCACCAAAGACTCTTTTAGCTAATTCTCCAATGTTTATTGACGTTGCTGTGATCAATACATTCAATCATTGGTTTCTCAGAGCAGAGTTCTTGGGAAAATCTGCAGAAAAAAAAAATAACTTACCGTTTTCTTTGCTGCTCAAAGTTCCTCCACCAATGACCGAGGAGCTTAGATGGACGTCAGCGATCAGACCTCCCAGAAACAGAACAGCTGTTCTGAGGGGCGATGACCCTGAAACTGGGTGTGGCTTGAAGGAAAAATTATTTCCGGTAACAGGGTTGCTGCTGGTCTCAATCTTCATCCTTCACAAGCTTTCTAAACCAGGTCCTGGTTCTGCCAGCCGGGTTTTTGGTTGATGGCAGTCTCTCCTGCAGCAGTGACCGAATGCTGATGCAGTCAGCCTGCCATTATCAGGTCCCTGCAGAGCTGAACCAGGACCTGAACCAGGACCGTTGAGGGGCCTCTGGTCACACGCAGGATGGCAGCTGTTTGTTGCTGTTTTTTTCTCTATGAGTGTCACAGAGTAAAAAAGAAGCCAAAAAAAGAGAGAAGAAATGGGGAAAAAAGGTCGAAAGCTTAAAATGGGGGTTTAAATGATCTCGAGCGTATATGATGTTTTTTGCGGCCGGCAGGGGGACGGACTTCCAGCTATTAATTTTTGAGCGCCATATTTTCTCTCTGTGGCCAGACTCTCTTGGGACGTTTGAGCTAAAAGCACTGAGCAGGCAGACCGGCGAGCCCGGAGTTTCGGCTTTGGAAAATGGCCCGTTTTTACTTTAACACAGGGATAGGCAACTCCAGGCCTCGAGGGCCGCAGTGTCTGCGTTATTTCCAGATATTCACGCCCTACTCATGACTGATTACCTGGTTCAGGTGTGTCCAGCCAATTAGATCATGCCAGAGCAGGGATGTTGGACAACATGCAGGATTGTGGCCCTGGAGTTTCCTATCCCTACTTTAACGTGATCAAGTGAAGCTTGTGATTAGACGGGCTTCGCTGTGTCACCACATTTAATCTTCCTGGGAGGAGTAGAGCGTGGAACCGGACGGGCGGCAGACGGATGCTGATCTGCAGACAGAAGGCCACCTGCACCTCCCTGACCTCACCGTGGGTTCATACTGAGCTGTGTTCACACATTGTCAGATTAGTGTTTCCACTGTGGAGCAGAGAGCTGTTTCTACCAGAAACCTGAAGTCTGCGTGCTTTCAGGTCAGCAGCAGCTGCAAACGTCGAGCGTTCGTGTCGACCCTCGCTGGGGTTTCTGGTAAAAGCAGCTCCGCAGACCATTTTACCAAAAATCTGTTTGCAGGTGAGAAAATCTAACGTCTGCAGCCAGCATGCCACTGAGCAAGGCGGCACTCTCACAGTGGAACATCACAGAAGAGGGAAAATGACGACGATGACGAAAGAACAGTTTGATAGTTTATTAACAGATTTGAAACAGGAAAAAACATGTACACTCTTTCAGACTCTCTGATCTGCAAACAGATGGTAAAAAGAGTCCAACAGCTCCGAGAACACACAGCTACGGTAAAATGTGGCGTCAGCGTCACAGTCACAGCTGTCAGTCAGTGTCCTACCTGTCCATTCACCCGGGGAGAGCCGAATTTTGGCTGCACTGCCTTCACAAAACATCTGTGGACGTCGCATTTCATTTAAAAGACCAAAAGGAAAAACTAAAAAAGCTACGAGTACAAAACATGATCAGAGGATTGAAGAGGCTGCCTGACTGGGTCCAGGCGCAGGCCTTTGTAAGCGGGTTCTGGACCGCGTTCTGACAGCACTACGCTTCACAGTTGGTCCTTTTGTGCTTCAACAGAACAAAAGCTTCAGCGGCTCGGCGCTCCTCCCACACCCCGCCATTTACAGCTAACCAGACTGTAGGGGCAGAACCGCGTCCTCTAATCGGACCTGACTGATGGTCCGACACCTACGATGACCTGAAGGCGCCAAGCCGAGCAGACGTGCTGTCAGAAACTCCACCTTAACTCTTGAATACTGACTCACATTTATCAGTCTAAAATCAGCTCCTCCCACCAGGGGGCAGAGGGGGCGGGGCATACAGGTGGTGGAGGTGGGTGGGGGCCGGGCACAGCTAATGCTACGTCTCGAACTGTGTGAGCAGCGCGCGTACCTCGGGCGTCAGCTGCTTGGCGGCGCTGGCGGCCTCGGCGATGGCACGGCGGTACGGACCCTTCCTCTTCCTGTCAAAGCGAGACTGGAAGGTCTCCAGGAAAGGTGACAGCTGGGTGATGGGCAGGAAGGAGGTGGTGGGCGAGCCGAACCAGGACACCCTTGCCTCCTGCCGGACCGCCAAGCCCGTGTCGCCGCGCCGCGACACCGTGATGCCGAGCACGCGCGCCGGCCACCACGGAAAGCCGTAGATCTTAGCCCACACGATGTCGCCCACACACACGGTTCTGCCGTCGGGCAGCACGCACTTGGACACCGACTTTGAGAAAAACGAGGATGGAGGCGGGGGTTGTGCGGGCGGCTTATGGCGCCTTTTGGGGTCACCGCTCTCCTCCTCCTCGCCTTCTGCTTTGGGAGGAAGGGGAGGGGGCGCGGCAGGATCACGGGGCACAAACGAGCTGGGGAAGGGGTCATGTGTCGGGGTGGGTGGAGAGGACAACGAAGGATCCCCAAGAGGGGTGGTGTCAACGGGTTCTGTAGGGATGCCCTCTAAGTGGGAGGAGTCTAAAGAGGAAGAGGAAGGGGGAGGGGGCTCCACATCCTTCCCATCTGCTGCTCCTCCGACTCCTTGTGTCCCCGAGGGAGCAGGAGGGGTCGGGGGAGCAGCTGTGAGGGTCGGGGGAGTGGCAGTCTGTGTGAGGGCGGGGTTTGATGCCAGTTTGGGTGGCGAAGAGCGAACGTTCTGATGCGACAGAGAGGAGGAGCACGGCGCCGAGCCTTCGTCGGTACGATACCTTTGTGGCTTCAAGCGCATTCTGGGAGGCAGCGCCGTGTGGCCGCTGGAGCCTGCTCCGCTCAGGCGCTGCAGGCGCCGGGTGAAGTGGACCTTTTGGTTGTGGTTCTGCAAGGCGGCAGCTCGGGTTACAGCTTTGCTGCGGCTCTGGTCCGGACCCTGGTCTTTGGGCCGTCGATGTGGTGCTGGCTGGGAGCTCCTCGCCAGCTTCTGAAGAACCTGCCGAGCTTTGGAGCACTCCATAACAGAACCTTTTGCCAGAACCTTGTTATTGTTCAGCTTCAGTCGCATGCGGCTCGAAGAAACAGAGGAGGAGGAGGAGGAGGCCACGCCCCTTAAGACGCGGTGGGAGGAAGATGAAGATGGAGTGTGTATCCCTGAGGACGAGCCTCTGTCCGGGCGAGCTCTCTTGTCGTCGCTCTGCAGACGTTTCACCTCGGATGAGATGGGCCCGTTGGCTGTTCGCTTCCTCCGCGCCGCGTCGTCACTCCTCAGCTCCACCGCGCCGCGCCGCACCTCCCTGTGTCCCACTGATGCAACCACACCTTTGCATTTCTCACAGAGGACCTGCCGCGGGCGGAGCTTGATGGCGTTCATGATGGAGGTGGGCTCCTCACAGCGGTAGCGTCGTTTCGGCTTTTTGATCTTGCGTGGCGGCGGCTGAGGTAAAGCCTGGTTGTAGGTGTCCCTGATGAACAAAGGAGGGGGGTAAGGTGCGCCCTCCTGGAACAGCGGCGGCGGTTTGGAGGTCAAAGTGTGAGGGGAGGTGGGCGGGGGTGGCGGCGTGTTGTGAGCTTCTTCCTGTTTGGTGGGTGGGTCTTTGTTGTTGGGAGATGGCGCCAGAAAGACGGGAGCGCGGTTGCAGTCATCCCGCCTGGGAAACATCGTGATGGGAATGCCGTAAGGCCCGAACCTGCGAGGACAAACACACAACAGTTTGAGCTAGTCGCCTTTGTGGAAAAAGGATGAGCAGCACAGAAATGTACAAAAATAACAAATAATACAATTGGGAGTGAGAAGTACAGTTTGTGAATGTTTTAACTAGTTTCAGGATTTTTACTGTGCCTGTGTGTATATGTGTGAACAACTCCTTCACCCCAGAGCTCCTTTAACCCTTCGGCTCTCCTTGGCTTGTTTACATTAAAGTGGGGTCATCTGGACCCCACAAGACAGTGAGCTGAACTTGTTTTTATCATTGATGTTTGAGTTTCACTAATCTCCATGGCAGACATAAAATCCTGTCCCCGCTTGTCTACATTTGTCATGGAAGGAATCACACATCAATATGTGGTTGGAGTCATCTGGACCCCAAAGAGAGCGGAGGGGTTACAAAGAGATTTTTAATCTCAATAGGACATAGACAAAACCCAGATCAGAGGAGGAATAGAAGACATGAGCAAAAGCTATGTTTCTGGTTTTGCATTTAATACATTAAATATTACTAATGCATTTGTTTATTATTTTTATGCAGTTAGAACAAAACATTTTAATGTATAGGTTTGTTTATCCTTTATAGCTAAATATTGGCTTAAAGTGTCCGTTGTATTTTCATAAATATTTTCAATAAATAAGCTATTTTTGTTTTATTATACTGTCAAGTGTATTCATTGATGGCCTTTAAAAAAAATCTTTCTCATTGTAAACACAACCTTGTTATTCTTTGGCTCTCTCTTGTGGCCAAAATTAGTACTACTGCTGAAGCTAAATGTCTTGAACGTTTGTAGAAACTATGAAAACTGAAACTAACATTTACACCGTTATGAAATGCGTTTTATCCTTCACTGGAAAAGCTTCCAGAGGTCGATGGTGGAGGCTGAAGACAGATTTTAAGGGTGCATTCACACGGGAAGGTTTGATTCAAACCAGAGTTGGTTGGTCAGATGTTCAGGCTGAACCCTGGTTCAGATCAGTCATACAGACCTATGGTCTATGGTCACTTTAGGGTGAACCAAAAAGTTCAGAAGGAAATGGAGTGAGTGTCGGAAGCACGAGGAGCAAAATTAACCAAACTGAAGAGGCAGCACTTGAGAAAAAGTTAGAACCAATCTTCATAAAAAGAATATTTATTTATAATCTTCAGTAAATAATCTGACCACCAACAGTTCAGTTCCATCACTACACTGACCTTCATCCTATTCATGGAGCAAATATTGCATCCTATTGAGCAATAACAAACAAACAGATTAGACTTAGCGCTAAATAAAATCTCTCAGAGAGTGTGCAGGATCTCTACATGGTTCAGTCTCAAGATTTTAATACACTAATATCTGCTCCCAGAGAACAGCTTTAGAGCGATCTAATTATTCCAGGCGGTATGGTCCGCTTCAGGCTGTGGTTCTCATCGGCGTGTGAAAGCAAACCGGGCAGAAGTGTGAAGTTAGCCTTCTGCGCCCATCTGGACCGTCTTCAGAACTGTGAGAGTGAAAGCAGCCGCGCAGCTTCAGCTGGACTGTCGGCGGGAAGACTTTCAGAGCCTGAGCCTGCAGCACAACGTCACTACAGAAAACAGAACAGTAAATGTTCGGAACTATAGAACAGCTGCCAAGCCATCAGCTGTGCTCATTTGAGTCCTCGCTTATCTTGTTTTTACAAAATGAAGTACTTCCCGGTTCACCTTTCGTGGTCTTGTTTTGAGAACTTCAAACTTTCTCTGCATGTTTTTATGACTGATAGGAGGATTTTGTACTGAGGTTGTTCGTGCTTGATGTTTTTTAAGACGCATCCAGACCGGAAAAGGCCATTGGTCCAGATCGAGTCCTGATCTTTGTATTTGGTCTGTGTTCAGACTGCTATCAATCGGACATTTCTGTTTCAAAGCTTGTAAACAAAACCATGTGACCAAAGATCTCTTCAGCCATTGGCCAGGAATTATGAGGGCGGGGCAAAGCACTGAGAGAAAGAATAATTGAAGTCCTACTATTTGCAATCGTTGTTAGGATAGTTCACTGATTAAGACTTTTAATTTCACTGAATAATTTCGAACGTCTGTGTCAACGTCCGGTTCAACACTCGACAGTGAGGAGACGACAACTACATAGGTACTCTGATAAGTCTTTAGGACGGATAGATTGTCAGGAGAACAGTATTTCAATGAGCCTGCATTCATCTGAACACGTTTCAATGAGTTCATGTGTCTCATCGTTGTTTCATGTTTGTCCGTGGCTCACTGTTTACATCCCATAATGCCCAGCTACGGTGTTCATTTTGGTTCAGTTGTTCCGTTCCGAGTCTATTCAGACTGAGGAGGAGAACTGGAGCTCAGTCCAATTGTAAATAAGATTACCTCAAAAGATGGTTAGAGAGCTCACTTGGGTGTTTTCAGACTGAAAATGTGTTCTGGATTATGGAGGGAAATGAACTCTAATTCACTTTAAGCAAACCAGAGTGTGATGTACATGTTCCAAAGATCCTCAATGCGAGGTGGAACAGACACCAGGCAGAACTGTGTATGCAAATCTGGGGAGAAACAAAACACCTCTGCTCCTTTTTAACTCTTGAACGATCAGAAAACTGGATCAAGATTCAATACGTTTTCAATGAATTTCAATGGTGGCCCTGAAGTGCAAATCTCACCAACTAATCACTCAATGCAAAAACATAATGAAGAGCTGAAGTTCACAAAAACTATTAAAAAAGCAAATGAAATAATAAAGATACATCATTACACTTTAGAAATCAAAACAAAATTCCAAAAAATAAAACGTTTTGAATAAAAAAAAAAAGTAATTTCCAGAAATCAAAATGAAATGTAAAAAAACTAAACACACCAAGAAACCAGAAACGGTAGGTTTGTTGATTAATCATTGGACCAATTTCTATTCCTACGATCCAATCAGATCAATCTATCTCAAGAAAATCGTTAATCAACTAAACCTACACCACCAACAACACCATCATAAAACTGTTTCAAATAAAATGAATCAAGTATATCGATGTTGGAAATACCGCTTGGATTGAGGCACAGTAGGTTTATTTTACTATATTTATATAGTATATTATTAAATAGTATGTTAGGTCAGTAAAACATTGTTTGCATCATTCATAATAAACCAAATCAACGATATGTTGTATTGCTAATTATAAAATATTATATAGATCAAATAGTTATAGTTATTATTGTTGTGCCTTTATTATAAATCATTTCAACCTCAGGTTTTGTCATATATACTGCTCTGTACTGGTCAGAACACCTTTATTAGTATGTTAAAAAACTCAAATGTCAAAAATCAAACATCATCTACCTTTCCTGGTATCTCATTGTTTTACATTTTAGTTTGATTTCTGGACATTAGTTTTATTTATTTTAGTTTTGAGTCCTATAATGTAATGTTTTTATTAGTGATTTGAACGTCGGGGCCACCATAGAAAATATATTTGTGTAAATGATAGGTTAATGTAGCTATTAGATACTTAAGCAATAGAATCCATTGGTATATCAGTTCAGGCTCACTGTAACTGAACTGTTCGGAGCAGCATTCTGATCCAAGGTTCTACAGAACCCCAGGCTGGGTACGTTTGTGAGATGGTTGTGTTCCAGCAGGAGTTCAGCAGCTGTGGGTCAGTGTTATGTCCAACATGTGCTGGTTTCCGCTCCCATTGCATTATGGGACAGATGGGGCTGCAGTGCTGGTTCTGACCCATAACCTGAAGGGCGGGAGTGCCGTTTTACCTTCTGGACACGTCCATCAGAACCCCCGAGAACACCTTCTCTCCCTGCCGGAAGGACACCACCAGCGCGTCGTCGATGACGTGGTCCAGGGAGACACGAACTTCGGATCCGGGACTCAGGTCCAGTACCGAGGCCAGCGTGGTGGCTGATGGAGAATCTGCTCGGGGGGGCTCCGGCGCAGGGCGCCTCTTCGGAGACCAGCAGGGCGGGGAGGGATCGGGGAGGCCGCGGCCGCCAGCAGGCTCCGGGCCGCCCGTGGACTCCTCCGTCGGCTCGGGCCGGGGCTCTGTCTGGATCAGAGCCGTGTAGGTCCGGTCTCGGTCTGCAGGTTCGGCCCGGTCCGTTGTCACATTTGTGGTGGGTTCGGCCGGTTCGTCTAGAGAAAGGCCGGCCTCGGTGACCGAGGGTGGCACCGGGAAGGAGTGCAGGAACACGGCGTAGAGCTGCGGGTCCGTCGCGGTGCCGCGGTACTTGCCGCCGCCCTCTGGGTCCCCCGGCAATCCGGGGCAGAGCCGCTCCAGCGCGGCTTCTCTGGTGGGACTGGCAGGCTCGAGCTCCGGACTGACATGGCGGGCCTCTCCGTCTACTCCGTCCTCTTCGCGCCAATTAGCCGCTTCAGAATCCTGCAGAGTGTCGGGCCCGGCGGGGACTTGAGCGTATCCCACACCAGCCGGGCCCGGTTCTGAAGGAGCTTCTAAGTCCACCGTAGAAACCGCCGCTCCGGGCTCTGCAGCCGCGGCCGCCATTTTCTTCCGCTGTGCTGCAGAACGCCGAACCGCCCGCCCTCCTACTCCGCGGCTAGGGGCTTAGCAGCGCTCCCATTGGCTGCAGGGACTGTCAATCGCCAGAGGTGACGGAGAGCGTGGTCGCTGATTGGCTGCTGTTCGATTCTGTGTTCCGTCAGAACTATCGGGAGGCGTTAGTCTTTAGCAAACAAAAACATTGTGCGTGAAGATCAATGCATCTTTGATTAGCACTTTGATCGGTGACGTCATCACCAGAGGAGTAGAAGCTCACATGGCAGCATGCTGGAACTGTGTTACCATGCGATAAAAAATAGCTTTTTGATAGAATACAAGCAAAATTTACAGCTGGTATTGTTACAAAGAAAAACGAAACAATGGTGGAGAAAACAATGCTGGGTGTCTAACCCCCCACATCCCCCCGGTTAATTCTGACTGGGACCAGTGGTACTTCCACGACCTCTTGGTCATGTTTGCCCACTGCTACAGTTATTTAAACTATCATGCTTTATTCATCTCTAAAATAATCAAATTTTAATTTACAATTATTTTTGGCAGCCAGAAGAAACAAGGAAAACATATGGATACACATATGGATAATAAAAAAGAAACATGAACATCTCGAAGATCCTTTTTTTAAACATTTCACATTCACCATGTGACTTTCACAAACATGTCTGTATGTTTATTATAATCA
>NC_050525.1:664416-686398 GCF_002922805.2 Oryzias melastigma | reverse complement strand
CGAACTCTAAATTTGTTGAACCTGCTTTTTGAAACGGGCCCCAGTACTGCTTCAGATCCAGTACTGCTTCATATCCAGTACTGCTTCAGATCCAGTACGGCTTCATTACTGTCATTTGACATGATGGACAAAGGTCATCATCCAATCAGCAATGTCCGATAGTACATTCCTTTTCCGGTTTCTGTATAAAAGAAAAGAAACATTCTGGAAAACAAAAGTATTTTCCAGCAATGAAAAATAACTGTAAAAAAACAAAACAAAGGAATAAACAGTAGGTAGCCTCCTATTGGACGTCACTGGTTGGATGATGACATCTGTCTATCACCCCGTATAAAACAGACTGCTTTTAGTGAAAAACGACTCAAACCTAAAGCATAAGACTAAAGTATTATTATTAAATTTTATGTTTTTTGCTTTTAGGTGATCATGGTTTAAGCAGTATAATGATAATAATCCCCTGCCAGATGTGCATTATCAGAAATTAATAGACTTTGTGAGCAACTGTCCTCGAGTTCACAGCGAATGGTTCAAACCTTCACACCGTCTATGTGATCATGAATGAATGAATGAATGAAATGGTTTATTTCAAGCAATCGGCTACTAATACATAAAATGGACACATATTACATAATCAATAATTATAATGGACACCTTATCGGGCATTATCCCCTATTTAGCTTGATTATATAACTTATTACAAAGTAATACTACATTGAGTTCCTTATTTTTTTTAAAGATTTTTAATGGTTTTGAAAGTGGAGAATTCTTTTCAGTATTTCATACCAAAATGTTTCGATTACAAGTGTCAAATACATGTTAGAAGGATTTAATAAACCAGGATTATATCGAGCCTGATAAAATAACGATGAAAAATGGTCTTCACATCACACCAAGCAACACAAATCCACTCACCGGCCAATTCATTAGGCACACCTGCCGAACTGCTCGTTAATGCAGATTCATAATCAGCCAATCACATGGCAGCCCTCTGTGTTGAGGTTAGTACCTGTGTACTCCTCCAACCAGATCGCAGACTGCAGCTGACTGACTGACCATGATATCTGGAGGTTTTGGGATGGGGTCTTCACTGGCTCCAGCCAGATTTTTGAAAGGCTGAAAGCTTTTTTTCTTTTTCTTTTTTTTTAATTTGGAAAAAAGTCAGACTTATTTAGCTAGAGAAGAGAAAGAAAAAACAAGGTAAAGAACCTTAGGTGAAAATAAGGGGTTTATGAGACAAGAATAGAAAGAAGTGATCTGCTGTCCTTTGCTAGAGGACCCTAAAACTGCACATAATAGATCAAAAATAATCGAGGAATGGCAGACAAACCATATTCCACTCTGAGAGACAGGAAAAACAAAAACTTAGGATGCTTAGATTTGATCAATATATTTTTATTTTGAACTGTTATTCTCAGAGCAAGTTTGATTAGTTAATAACATTGACTGTATAATCACTGGACATCTCAAACTCTCCCCTATCAAACAGGAAGAACCACCTGGATCCTGAAGTCAAAATCCCATAAACTTTTGTTGAGAAATAGACAGTTATTTGACAAACTTTTCTTTTTAGAATAACCACTTATGCTCTGATACATTCTTCTTAACATATTCTTTATAATCCTATTTTTTAAAAGAGATGTTTTCTTTATTGCAAGTTATTCAAGTTATAAACTAGCCAATCAGATGCCTCAGTAAAAGTATGTGGTCACCCTGGCTCCACCCAATGTTTGATTGACAGCTTCTCCCAAGCTACTTTCAGTGGACGAGGTGTGGACTTCAAACAAGCTCACTCATGATTGGCTACTGTAGTTCCCCTAAAAACGTGACTCAGACCGACTCGGACTAATCGCTGTTGACGGGTTTCAAAGTGGTGGCAGCTGTATCTGGAAGTCACGGTGACGACTTTAGCCTGGTTTCACGAGGGCCAGAGGTAAGGCCTTTTCTTTGAGTGATGTCAATACCTCACTTTGTCCAGTGGTTATTATATGTCTATAATTAGTACTAATCACTTTTTCCCTTCAAATTGCATTATTTTGATTTCTACTGAAATCAGACTGTTTCATTTTTGGTGTCTGCTTCTGTTTCCATGCAGTAAATCCATCAGTTTGTAATTACTCATTGCTTATTCAGTTTTCTGAATATTTTTAGATGCATTTTTTTCTTTGCATCATTAGTACATTTCTACGACTAAAAAGGCACTTTGAACACCACATCTGATTGGTCAGCTTCAGGGACGTCCAGGATCCTCATGTGGACTCATGATTGGTCAGAGCGCATTAAGACCAATTTCTTCTGTCTCCTTCAGTTCCTTTAAGGGAAGAGCCTCCTTTGTGGCCACCCCTCCCTGCTGGCACGTGTCACTGACCGAGGCTCCGCCTTCCTTTGTCCTTCCTTCTTTCAGTCTAAATTTGAATCCTCCTTTTGACCTAAACACATGAATGTTGATACACGGTTAGCGAGTAACACCTAATTCATTATCAGAAGAAAACAATTGTAAAAACATCGAAAAGTATTATAATACAGAAAAAAAAGAAGAGACCCCAAAGGTGATGCTTTGTTTTTTTTGGTTTACAGTACATGTGGGCTGTACACCACTATCAAAGGTACAGTGATTGTCTTATGGGTCATTTTTTTATCTGTGAATTTAAAAAGTATTGAAGTACCAGGAAAAGCTCTAAGGTCACAAACAAACTTTCTCCAATTCATAGATACAAATCCTACATACACAACTACATACACTTAAACACATACACACACTAAATCTATAAATCTGTGTCATTTTCCAGGACATAATTTCTGCAGAGCTGCAAGAGTTCATTAGAAATTCACCTCTGTGTTGTGGGCGGGTCTGTTGGCGTAGAAGTAACCCTACATTGACATTCTAGCATGCCTTTGTCTACAATCTCTCCCACTAGCTTACAGTCCCTCACAACCACAAGCCAACATTAGCGTAGCAAAAAAAAAAAACAAGAAAAAAAAAAAAACGATTGCTCTTAATTCAAAGAAATTCGAATAAAGAAATACTCAGAAACACAATTTTAATCTTACTTTTTCTCTATATTTGTCCTCCATTTTCCAAAAAATGGATCAGGAACATGTTAAAAACACCAAAAACATCATTTTTATTGGGATTGGTCTAAAAATATATAGAATATAAAGATGGACGGGTTATAACTACTGACAACATTCGACATCACCTTCAACTTCCAGACTCATTGTCAGGAGTCAGAGCCAGCCATCTCCAGAGTACTGAAGAAACTACATCTCCCAGCAGCCCCAGCACACAGTCCCTGGATGCCACTCACCTGACTCCAACCTGACAATTACCCACCTGTTTCTAAAGCACTGCTCAGAGCCTCAGAGTGTGAAGTATTGTTTGTGCCACTCTGCCTGCATTACTGGGAGTTTCTATCTGGACCTGATCTTCTGTTTCTGACCCAGCTAATTCTCTGATTGCCTGCTGCCTGCCCTGACCCTCGCCTGGGCTCTAACAATTCTAGTCTCTTCTTGGATGATCCCATGCTCGTGATTGACTTCTGCCTGTCTGACCCTGATTTAGCTTTGTGAACTTTTAGCTGCTTCTGAACTAATAAACCTGCTGCAAGTGGAACCAGCTGTCTGCCCGTTTGTGACAGTCATCCCCCTATCTGACCCTCTCCTCGCCTCCAGAATATTCTTAGCAAACTCCTCCTTCAGGATCTTTCCTCATCTGTTCCTCTTTCCATCCACACCATGATGAAACAGCCTAAGCTGATCCTGTTTTATAAGCGTTGCTCTCTTTCCAGCTGGTTTCTTGAACATAAAAGATATCTACTTTTCTTCTTCCATAATGGCCAAGTTTCTCTGTCAAACCTGGTACATTTAAAGTTCCTAAGGCCTTCATTTCTACCTTTCTTTTTCTCTTTCTGTCTACAAACGCATCTTCCTCCTCTCCTTCTTGGACAAAGTTTCTTCCAGCATTCTTTATGTCAACATTACAGTTGGCAGTTGTTGTTAAGATGAGCCATAACTGATCTGGTGTTACCCAAGTTGGGTTTATGATCGGCATGATGGATTTAGCTTTAGTTTTATGCCATATGACAAGCCTCTGCACTTACCTGAACTTGAGACAAGCACAAGAAAGCACCAGATGGTACTTTTTGCTGTTGCATTTTAGAGTAAAAATCATTGATATATCAATAATAACCAGAGCATAGTCCAATGTTAGACTTTCTGTTAATAGGAGCAAAACCTTTAGATTGAAATTAAACACAACATAAACTAAAGGGATGATAATCAACTTTAGAAAGTCCTTGCTGCTGAACTCTTTTTCTAAAATGCTTGGGTTCAAACTCTTTGGTGTGAGGATGTTACTTCTGGAAGTGCATCAAAACTGAGTGCTTGAAGGACAAATTGTTTGCTGTTCATCCTCGTGTTAGGCAGACGTCCTCAGTGGGTAGTTTCAGGAAGAATGTAAAGACTCATCTATATTCCTTGGCTTGTAACTGCCAGGTTAGACTTTTGTTTGGCATGCTAGTATTTGTTAGATGCTACAGAACAATGGTACCCGACCTTTATGATCAGACTTAGCTTAGCTATAGCCTAAAGTCTGGGCTTTTTTAACCACACAAAGAATTGAACTGCTTTGATAAGGTCCTCACTCTTGTTTTCTTTGAAGACCGTCATAGAACCATGGCATGGCTCAGATTCATGGAGGAGTTAACCCTTTAACACTAGAGCTGCCGCCAGCAACAGCAAAAAACCTGTGATGTCATTTTATCTATAGTAATTCTTTGATCCATGAGCATAATTCAAAAGCATTTTGATGTAGAGAAAAGCAGCTTTGGACTGAAATGCAACACTTTACTTTAGTAAAGCCTTTCTCAGCCTCAGAATCCGTTGGAATTACGTTAATTGTGTAGAGCAGGGGTCACCAACCTGCTGCCCATGGGCACCAGGTTGCCCCCCAGGACCACACAAGTTGCCCACAGGTCTCTTCTAAATAGCATAACTCACCTGTGAGCTGCGTCTAAAATTCTATTTTATTCTGTTGCTATTTTATTTTTAATTCCCCTTGCATTTACATAGATTCAAATATTAAAACGTATTAAAAATATGTTCATGATACATGAACTTTAAAGGGGTCATACCATGTAAATTCTACTTTTTCAGGTTTTAAATGCATTTTACTGTTCCTTCCTTTCTATAAAGAACCCCAAAGCAGCATTTTGATCTGTTTATGCATTTAAGAGTAATCCTCTAAAAACCTGGACTGTCTGCAGCAGCCCCTCCCATACACACAAAAACGAGCACGTGGTATCATGCTGACGTCAGCACAATGTGAACCGGCCCCTCCAGGAAGAATCTGTCCTGTAAGCTCCACCCCCAGACTACAAAGAACACACACCCACCTTCTCTGTGGAGCTGTGGTAGTTATCCCCTGCCGCCAGAATGTGTATCCAAGGATGGGATAACTACCCTCCTGTACCAGGAATCATTCTCGAACCCATCTTTCAAGGTGGTCTCGGTTCATTTTCAATCAGACTGTTTGCTCTGAGATTCCTCAGTCTGAATATGAACATGAGCATTAGATTGTCATGTTAGTCAAAAGGAAATACTTGGTCCAACTGTTTACTTGTTAGAACGTTTATTTTAACGCCACTCAAAAACGTATAACTTGGTTTTCTGTGTCTCGTTACGCGGCACGCACGCAGGCTGCTCCCGTGACGTCATCTTATAGCTCTATTGTAGTTTCAACAGAATTCTCTTAAAAACAATGTCATAACACCACAATGATGAGACACGGAAACTCATTCAAATGTGGTTGGATTAATTCATGCTCAATTAAACAACTTTTAACGTGATCCACATTGATCCACATTGATCCACATTGATCCACATTGATCCACATTGATTCACTTCACCAGTAACCGTCATGCAGGATTACTCCGCGGTACCAAAGCAGCAGTAAAAGTGTTGGATCTGGCCTTCATACAGACGATCAAAATCCATCAGAAAATACAAAGTTTCAATAAGAGAAAAATCCTGGCAAGCATTTGCAGACGCAGCGCATCCATTTTTCTCTTCTGTTTTGACCCGCCCCATAGCTGCTGGCCAATGACTGAAGAGATCTTTAGTCACGTGGCTCAGGGAGGCTCATTGGTCTATGGGCAGGCTCAAGGATGACGTTGTGAAATGGGCAGGACAATTAGCGAAAGGCGGAGCCTCAGAAATCGAGTCATTTTACTTCTGGGTATTAAGGCGGTCCACAAAGATGACTCATATTTCATAAATAATTTGTTGTTTAGTGTTCTGAAGGTAATATATGATCATTTATATGGATATAGTTTACTCTGAAAGGCTTAAGCAAATCAAGGTATGGCCCCTGTAAATAAGTTTAGGTGACCTCTGGCCTTCTCCAGTTCAAAGATCATTACTTTAGTTAAAAACGCTGCAGCTTTGGTCATTAGTTCAAAACTGGACAGGACTCATCTAAAATGTGTACCTTGATTTTTCTTTAACATTACCTAATTGATAAACATGGTACAACAAAGTGAAAATGGGACATTTTTCCCATGAAATGTAAGAGATCATCTGGAATGTAACAATCACTGAGATTAATTAGGTGCTGAATACTGATTTTTCCTTGCTTGCAAACTAAGCAAAATTTGTTATTTCAAAATGGTAGCCATGAAGTAGCCCTGAGTTTCATAAAGGTTGGTGATCCCTGATGTCAGTGGAGGATTCAAGATTTGTGGTAATTCAAAGTGTAAAGACTGGAGCTGATACTCTGGTGTTAAAGGATTAATAAAGCAGCCCTAATAGCTAATAAAGATTTTGTCAGTTTGTGTTTGTGTCAGCTCACCATTTCTCCTCTACATCCTCGACTGTGTCAGGCAGTGGTACGTTGAGAGTCTCCGGGAGGAAACAGGCAAAACCGCTAGCCAGAACTGCAGCACCACCATACACAATGCTGGGTAAAGCAGGCCAGACCTGGGGAAGTGGGACATCAATGTCTGTCAGCATCAGCTTCTGTATCACTGCTATGATCAGCAAAGAAAGACAAATTCCATCTCAGTAAACCGCCAGAGGGAGTTTTTGGTTTTCACACTCCTCCCCAAACCCCATCCCTTCCTCAGTTCAACGTCATTTCATTTTCTTTCCTGTTCTGGCAATGGAAGGTTGGAATCCGAAGCCTTACCTCATCCAGGATCAGGACGGCAGGAGCTGCCATGCTGCCCACCCTTGCCATGGTAGAAACGAAGCCCATTCCTGTCTGCCTGAAAGCGTGGTGCCAAACACATGATCAGCATGGTCAGAACTAATAGCGATGAGCAGAAGAGTTCTATTGGGTTGTGGAGTTTGTGGTATCACCTTATGACAGTTGGGTACAGCTCTCCAGTATACAGATAGACTGTAGTAAAGGATGCAGAAGTAAAGGCTTTACCGAGACAGGCAAGGGTAGTCCTGAGGGTCTGCATGTCTGTTTGGAGATGGATCAGAACCCAGATCAGATGGACATCTGACATGAATTGTGATAAAAGTCAACAGACTAACAGAATCATTGGGATAAAAACAAATCTTTGAGATCAGATTAACAGCAAGGTAAGGGTCCAATCAGGGATAATATCGAAAAAAAACATGTTTTTTGGAGTATAAGTCCTTTTTTCTTGCGTTGTTTTGTCGGAGATGCAACTTATTTGGGATTTTAGAAATAAATAGCAACAATCACTAGAGGGCGCCGTAGGTGTGTATATATATCGCAGTATTTACTATTGACAGCAACATAGAAGAAGAAGCACTGCTTCAGCTCACGCCGGACTTGGCTGAATTGTTGCAAAGCATCCCCCTGGACGAAGAATTCAGTAGATTTAATGATTTAAATCGATTAGTTGACATGTTAGCATGTTCTTTATGCTACAGTTATTGTGATAATTGTTCATATGTTGAGCTAATAAACTAGACTCTTACTGTCTGAAGCTGAATTAGCATCATTGTGTTATGGCAGTGAAGCGTACTTATATTCAGTCCACCACTGTTATATATTAAGTTATTAGAATTAAGGGTGTCAAATTAGCGTTAATCAGCATTCATTAATTACAGAAAAGTTAGAACTTTTTTTATCGCGTTAATCTCATTTTTAATCTATAGCTATTGTCACGTTCTCAAATATAAAAAACAAAGTTCCAAATGTTTACTTCACACGAGTCAAACTCAAGGCCCGGGGGCCGGATCCGGCCCGCCAGGTAATTCTATCCGGCCCTCCAGATCATTTTAGTATTTTGCCATTAATAACCCGATGTTATCCTGCACTTATTTTCAACTTGTATAATTTTGACAAAACATATTTTTATAGAGAGTAAAATAAAGTTATTTGAGGTTTAAGTTGATTTATCCTGGAATAAAATTCCTGTCTGTTTTTATTCATATTAATGTTAAAAAGTTGCATTTTTAAAGTTTTAAAAATGTAATTTTAGAGTGTTCAATAAATGTTTATCTTGTTCAGCCCGCGATCTGAGGTCTGTTTTGGCCCCCTGAGCGATTGAGTTTGACACCCATGCTGTAAGGGATGAATCCCGACGAGGTGTTCGTTATCATTAGTAATGGGGTTCGGGGAAGGCTGATCACATGGGACGGTAAACGGTGGAATGAGGTATGCCAACATGTAACATGACATCAATAGGAATTTTGTGGTCAATATTTTTTGGATTGCTAAGGAAATGGTTTCCACACTTTGGACCTGATGATTTGTTCTTGCTTTTTTTTTTTTTTTAATTGTTTGAGATTGAAAATATTCAACTTTGAAAGTTTAAAAGTAAAGGTTGGAAGTCTGTTATGGTAACAAAAACGTAATAAAACCAAATTTGAGTTACTTTTTTAATCTTTTACTGTCACAATGTCAAGAATGTAAATGAACAAATCTCAAAATGAGACATTTCACAGCAGTTATTAGGTTCAATTAAAAATAGATTAATTAGATTATTAATTACAGGTCATGATTAATTAAGTACACCAAAAATAACCGTATTACAGCACTAAATATAATTTGTTTTTCAAGGTAAATTGTCCGTTCTTGTTCCTCTATTTTGTCAAATCAAGCTCTCCCAAAATGCGACTTCTACTCAAGTCAGACTTATAGTCCAAAAAATACAGTTATCAGAATTAGATTAGGATCCAACAAGAAGTTGTTTTAAACCTCAAAATCATATTACCTGTAGGGACAAAGATGTTGGCAAAGATGATGACAGCCGACAAAAAAAGACAGGACACCTGAGATACCCTCCTCCCAAGGTAACTGAGTATGCCCAGAGCAAACAATTTGGCTGGAATATCTACAGCTCCAAAGATGACCTGCATCAGGTAAATACTCACCTGGAACAACCAATAGTCAGTTGTGAGGCAGTTCAGTGTGAATCAGCTATAAAGAGAGCAGTTTAGACTAAGTTTCCAAGAGCAAAAACGTCACCAAAGGAACCCCAGATGAAGGAAAGAGCAGAGGAGAAGGACAGCTGTGTCACAACTCA
Organism: Oryzias melastigma; assembly: GCF_002922805.2. Classification (NCBI taxonomy): domain Eukaryota; kingdom Metazoa; phylum Chordata; class Actinopteri; order Beloniformes; family Adrianichthyidae; genus Oryzias; species Oryzias melastigma. The sequence goes on along the minus strand of NC_050525.1, from coordinate 676,895 downwards.
CCCCAAACTTCTGCAGGTCCATTGCTAAACCATAGTATGCAAAACTGGTTGAAAACCTGCAAACAGGTTCACAGGTGAACTAGGACGAGCGCATATGTGGTCACAGATGACATTTTAATGAATCCTAAAATACTTGGGAATGACTGAAACTGATGCTACTGGACTGTAAAATGAACAAATCAGGATGTAGAGCAGGTGCTCGAGGGATTTACTGACCAAGCAGCAACCAGACAGATGGAGATTCGCCTCATCCCTCTGGTCCTCAGCAGATCGATTGCCGTAAATGACGATCGACTGGACTCGATTTCTTTCCTCATGTGAGAATGTAGGTCCTGCAGTCACATGGACCTAAAGTCAGCCAATGGAATGGATCAAACCTCCATGCTAAAGGCAAAGACAGTCACCTCTACTGTCAGCTTGTTGGCGATTTCTGGTCTTCCGTTGATTCGAGCGACTCGATGAAGACTTTTTAATGCTTCTTCAGACCGACGGTTTACCACCAACCAACGGGCTGACTCTGAATACCACCTAACCAAGCAAAGAAAACAAACAAGAATCACAGCTGAGGAATTCCAACCTTCTGACCAATCAAAGGATTCTGCACACACACCAGCTGTAGGCAAAAAACAGGAAGTGAGGAGCAGACACAGCAAGCTGAAGCTTCCTCCAGTCTTTCAGCCAATAGGCAAGTCCCGCCAAGACCATCTGACCGAATGTGAAGAAAAAGGATGTGAGTGTGCCCACAACTGTCCTTGTTTTGGTTGGGATCCACTCCACCTCTGAAGGCAGAGAGACAGGCAGACCGTCAGACAGGTTCAAGCATAGACAGGTGATAAAACCAAAAGGTGGACAGATAAATACTTAATGAGAAGCCATTGAGGATGACTCCAGACACAGCCATGCCATTTAGAAACCGAAAAACGCAATAGACTGAGAACGAAGAAGAGAGCACAGAGCCGCAGCCCAGTAGGCCTATCTGCAGGTAGGACCAAATGAGGACCGATCGCCTCCCAAACCTGAAAAACAAACAGAGATTTAGACCCAGATGTTTACCAAAACTTGTGGAAAGCTAATGGTAACCAAAATGAAAGGAAAGAGTCTGACCTGTCTGAAAGGCCGCCGTAGATTATGGCACCTGTTAGAACTCCACCCATATAAATGGACTGAATCATCTGCTTGAGGGGGCGCAGGGAGCACACCAGACCCCACTGGAAACATGGTGGAGGCGCAAAATCAGACATCTCCAATGCTATATGTGGACATTCAAGTCATCAAAACCCATCATCACACAGAATCGTTTCGGCTACCTCAGAAACGGTGGTAGAAATAAATTCTGACTGGTCAAAGGTCCATCCATCCACACAACCTTCAGTCTGGAGCCCACTAACATTGGCAGAGCTGTTAGTGGTTAACAGGTGCCATTGCGGCTGCACGTACCTGAAGACCAGGTAAAGAGGAAGCATTGGAAAGAAGAAAGTGATGGGAAAGAACATGCCTGGAAAGTTAGTTACCTCATGCATCGGTCCAGTCTGTTCCCTGAAGGGTCTGGAGGAATGAAAGCTCTCAGGAGCTGCTTCTCATCAACCTGAAAGACAAAACTGTCAATCTACAAATCTGGAAAAATTCCGCTGGAAATACGAGGACATGAGATGAGCTGCAGAAGTCACGTGATATTTTTCACCCTTGTGCTATCCTTGGCATGTTTACATTAAAAGTGGGGTCCTTCTCCCCAGCTGCTTTCAGTAGGAGAGCTGTGAACTTTAAACAAGCTGGAACAAGCTCACTTCTGATTGGTGACAGTAGTTCCTCTAAAAACGTGACTCAGACCGACTCGGACTAATTGCTGTCGATGGGTTGCAATCGGTTGCAAAATGGCGGTAGACGTTTCAGGAAGTGACGGCGAAGGCTCTGGCCTGATTTCATGAGGGCTGGAGGTAATGGATTTCCTATGGGGACTTCAACACTTGTTATGTCCAGTTCTCACTTATACAGACAATGACTGATATTGAGGGAGTATCCAGACCGTAAAAGTCTGTGGATCTGCACTGAGTTCGGTTAACTAAGTCTCGAGTATTTAGGCATTTCTGTTCCACACCACAGCTTGTGAAACAAAACGATATGACTAAATATTTCTTCAGTCATTGGCCAGGAATTATGAAGGCGGGGCAAAGCACCGAGACAAAGAGTAATGAAGGTCCTGCGCTTTTCTTTATATTTCACTGAATAATATTGAACGTCTGTATCGATGTCAACCTCAACACTTTTTACGGCTGCTTTAGTATGGTGAAGACATGCTGTGAGACTGTTACCGAGGAGACGATGGCTAAGAAGGTACACTGGTAAGTGTTTGTGACACATAGATTGTTGGGAAAACAGCGAGAAGCAATATGTATCACGTTAAACGTTGGGTTACATTCAGGTGAACACACGTCATTGATTTGCTGTGTCTCTCTGGTGCTCTGTTACTCTGCGTACATCATGGACAGTGTTTCTAGAACTGGACAGAGCGGGTATGATATCACCCATAGAACCGGCTCCAGCAAAATGAAGTCAATTCAGTTGCCATTTTCCGCGATACATGTTTATTCTGACCAAAAGAATGACTAACCAAAAGTTGTTTATTTCTCTATGGAAGTCTTTGGGATTTTGACTTCCTTGAGCTAGCAGGTACTCACTGTTTGGAATGCCAGGGGGGGGGGATTGCTCAGTTTTCTCTTATGCAGTCAATGGTTTTTATCCCATAATAGCTGGCTACGGTCTCCATTTTGGTTCAGTTGTACCGTTCTGAGCACAGATTGTATTCAGACTGAGGAAACTCAGAGTGAACCCGAGCTCATTCTGAGTGGAACCGACCAGAGACCACCTCCAAAGATGGGTCAGAGAGCGGTTCCTGGTCCTAGACTAGGGTCCGCTTGGATGTATTCTGGATTATCGAATTATCGGGAAAGAAAGTGTCTATTCGCACGTAATGTTCAAACCACGTGCGGCCAGTGCAAAACTATTTTCTTGGTTGCACTTCTTTTAGAGCCCGCCAGGAAGGTATGAGCAGCCCCGCCCCCCATCCTTTTGCTTGTGCAGTCTTTAACCACGATCCAAGGAGCTGCCGTTCCCATTTCCGTGGTTAAATCAGCCGTCACTGGATTTTTTTCTGCAAGTTTCATACAAAACTTTCGGTATCAAGTCCGTGCTCGCTGGAAAATCCTTAAGCCTTTAGGAAATGGGATATTATTGCTCTTTGTGAATGTTGTTGTTGTTATTAAAGCATATGATAATTATTTAAAATTGTGCATTACTGTTTTTTTGTTTTTTAGAAAACCAATCACATAATCTCTTGTAGCACTGATATAAAATTAGTTAATTTTGGCTGTGAATGAATCCCAATAATCAACTGAGTTCATTATAAATCCTTTACAGACCTACTTAGTTCGTTAAACAAAATTTCTCCTGGAGCATTTTTACTGTATAGTTTTTAAGAAATCAACTTATGAATTATCATAAAAAGTTCAACAAAGGACAAAAGTTAACTGACTTTGGCTGAGATATCTTGATTGTAAATTTAGTACATCAACATTCCTTTACAGACCTACTTTGTACTTCAAGGAGTACAACTACTGAAAATATGAAGCATTTTTACGAGATGGTTTTTGAGAAATACACATCTAAAAAACCATAAAAATGTCTCATTTTTAACTCAGTTAACAGACCTTGGTTGAGACTTATTCCTAAGTTTAAATTTAGTACATCACCATTTCTTTACAGACCTACCTTGTACTTCAAAGAGTACTACCACTGAAAACATGAAGTATTTTTACTGTACAGTTTTTGAGTAAAGTAAATTTTTAAATACTACAAGAATGTCTCATTTTTATGTCAGTTAACAGACATTGGGTGGGACTCATTCTTGATTCTTTATCTATTACACACTTGAAACGTGTGACCAACATGAATTTACATCAGGTATTGCGCTTGGACACACGTAAATGTGTGCACGCAATTCAGCAACGTGCACGTTGGCCACACGTTTTAGGTGTGACCAACATGGTTTTCCATAGGTTTTCGTGCTGCTCGCTCGTATTTATGTCCGAATAACATCAGCCATCGGGAAAACAAACTCGGATTCACGTTAAGACAACCAAATGTGTCCAGTCCGAATACATCCTCAGACTCTGGAGCAGAACGACCTGTTCTTGTCATGCTGGGGCCAAAGCTCTCAGTCCCTTTTCTGTCTTGTTTTGGGCAAACATTAATGAGAAATGTTTCTTATTTGCTGCCTGACATTTGGCTCACTGAGGGTGGGGGGTGGGGGGTTGAAATGGTCAACAATCAGGTTATCCTGACTGAGTGAAACAGATCATACCTCTTAATTCATGAAAAAAGAAAATAAATAAATACATGTTAAAAAAAAGTAAGTATTCTTTTTGTGGAGAATCTGTTTGGCCGATCAATGTTCCCTTCTGTTAGGACTACTCTGTCAGTGCTAATGATTGTGAGTGTCTGTTACAGGAGAAATGTGAACAAGTTTAGATTTTATGAACAATCACCCATTAAAGGAAACGCACACTTGGACCCAGGATGGCAGACCAGAGTTAAAAATCATGATCCAGAGAAAACGTCAAAGATGAGGAGCAACCTCGACTTTCCTCGTGGTGTTTGTGAAACCCCACAGCCTGATGTGAGAGGGAACCTGCAGCTGTCTGTTCCAAGCTGTCACTCGGGGGGGTAATGACCTGCTTGACTCGTCCCTCCTCCCTCTCAGCAGCTGCAGGGTCAGGACTTGGTTCATTCAAGCTCTGACAGAACTGAAGTCAGCGGGGTTTGTTCTCATTTACATCACGTTTTGCTCAGTCTGTCTAAACACTAAAAATGTCAAAAAGCACAGAGCAGGACGCTTTTGGGTCCTGTCTTTAGGGTCTGATTCTGTTACCAACATACGAAGCCTCATAGGGAAAAGCTCCATCATCTCTTAAAGTGCTCATAGCTCCAGGTTTTCCAGACGGAACACTCTGTTCTCAGCCTGCAGGATTACCAGTCGGTCCTTGAATGTCCTGATCTAGAATGGAGGCAGAACCTTCGGGAATCAGGCTGATCTTTGTAGGCTTGGAGGCAGACACCTGCTCTGTCTTTTCAGTTTTTCCTGTTTGATAAAGCTGAAAGGTTAAGTCATGTGACCCCGACCATGCTGCTACCTGTGCTGATTCCTACAGGATGGGCTGGTGTCTGCCTCACCTTCCTGACAGCACACCTGCTCTCTAGCTGCTCCTCTCATCAATGAACAGAGACGTCATGTGGCAGTTACTGACTAGTCTGCCCAAAGCTACATTCACACACGCCTCGGCAACGAGCGTTCCAACAACCGCTTCCAATGAAGTCTACGCCAGAGGTCTGCGACCTGTGATTCTGAAAGAGCCATTCGCTCCAGTTTTCACTGACCAAAACCGAGTAAGAGCCGCAAAATCACTGTTCAGAAAAATACACTCTATATTTTTGTGGCCATTTATTTATATAAAGTATGTTTTAAATAATTATAATAACTGAATTAATATAATTTTCTTTATACAACCATTTTAACTTCTTTTACTTTTGACAGCAGCCCATACGTTTCCTTCAAAATAAAATGAACCCTGTGCCAATAAGCAAGAAATCAAACATGGTAGTTTTCCATTTTTAGGACTTTGGTGAACTTTATCCATTTATCCACGTTCTATCATTTAGGAGCTTGATGCTCCTAATGAACATCATGCTCTCTGGCTGACTAGTTGTGTTTTATGTACGTTTAAAAATGTATTTTGCTATTTTTGCTTTCCTTTACTATGGCTGATTATTCTTGTTTTTATGCTTTTATTACTTTTTTAAATTGTGGTTATATTTTATGATTTCTTTTATTGTGAAACACTTTGTGACTCATCTCTGAGAAAGGTGCTATACAAATAAACTTTACTTACATCCTTATAAATTGGAATAGAGCTGTGAAAGAAAGAAGGAAAACCGGAGGAAGACTTGCAGGATTTGCATAGCTTTGACTTTTTGCACTAAGACTCTACGGACTGTAAGTACGTGTGCTAGCATAGGATAGTGAACACTGTATGCTAAAACGATCAAGAACCCGTGTTCAGCACGCTCTTGAACGTGTGACACATGCCTGGTGTGTGCATAGCGTTACAGATGTTCCAGTGTTTGTCTGTCTCTTTGTTTCATATCATTCACAGATCGTCTCTGGTTCTGGTTCTGGTGCAGCTGCTGGTCCACCTTTAAGCTCAGGGGGTGAGATTGAATAAAAGCCTTTTGAGGCAGCGGGTAGAGCGTGGTGGTTTGACGCTTTGGCAGGGTTGGTTCAGTAAAATAAAGGAGCTTTGGTTTGTGGAACGTTTCTCCAATAATGATCTTTGGTTTGAACATAACCGGTAAGGTGTTACCTGGTTGTAGAGCGACAGGTTGTGTGAGCTGTGATTGGCTGGCAGGTTGCAGTGGTGGGCAGGGATCCCGGAGACGAAGTTGTTCAGCAGGTTCTGACTGGCCATCATCAAACCAGGCAAACTGATGAGAGTCACATGGAGCCACTGGTACCGGCCGAACCCCCCCACCTGACCACCACAGTGAGGAACAACACAGAAACGGCAAGTTAGACGCCTGCAGCACCTGCACAGCAGCAGCAGAGAAGTTTTCTCACCTCCTCCAGCAGGTCGCTGAAGGCCATCTCACCAGCAACTGCAGGAACGTGAGATGTTTCAGAGCCTGAGCTGCTTGTTCTTCAACCAACAAGCACACAAAGGTTTACGTCAAAGTGGGTCTCCAAACGCACCTGTGACTCCTCCAAATGGAAGAAGAGGACAAGAGTCCTGCAGCTGTGAGGAACTTTACCTGCAGTCTGCTGACGCTTCTTAAAGGATTACAGAGGCCGCCGCCACCGGCGCTCCAGCTAAAGAGGCTTTTCTCAGCCGAGAAGGACGTGGCTGCTCACAAGCTGAGGGCTGACAGGCGACTGGACGGACGCTCAGAGCAGGGAGGCATGCGGGGACGGATGGAGGGAGGGAGGAGCCCATGGAGGAGAGGGAGGAAGACGACTGAATACTAATCATTGACAGTAGCTGGACACCCCCACATCACCCACCAACGAGTCCATCAGCAGGAGACGATCACAGAGACCATCAATGATATGAAATCTTTGCTTCAAACATGCACAAGAAAAAAGATTCCTGTGAACCCATGACATGTGTTTGCCCTGTAGGAGGAAACCTGCGTGGACGGAGATCATCCACACGTGCACGAGGAGAACATGCAAAGTCCACACAGGAAGGACCCAGCTGGGGTTTGAGTCAGGATCTTCTCACTGCGATGGAAGAGTGCTAACCACTACTCCACCATGAAGCCCTGACACGGGTTCATCCTGTAATTCACAGTCAAGGCCCAGGGGCCGGATCCGGCCCTCCAGATCATTTTATTTTGTTGTTATTAATGGCCCGATGTTATCTTGTGCTGATTTAACTTATTTAACTTGTAAAATTTTAACAATACATGTTTTTTATGGAGAGCAAATTGAAAGTTATTTAAGGTTTAAGTTGATTTATTCTAGAACAATATTCCTGCCGTTTTAAAGTATTAAAAAATGGCATTCTGCTAGCTTTCTGGACTATTTTAGCATTTACTTCAATTTTTTAGGCTGTTTAGGAGTTCAGCTAATATTTCAGCTACATGCTAGCTGTTTTAGCTAATTCAGGCTTTTTTAGGCTGTTTTGGAGCTGGGCTAATATTTACACGCTAGCTATTTGGCCAATTTAGTTTTTTTTTTTTTCATTTTTTAGGCTATTTTGAAGTATAACTATTTTTACAGCTACATGCTAGCCGTTTTGGCTAACGTGTTTTCTTTTGTTTGTTTTTTTTTTTTTTTGCTAATTCACCATTTAGCTAATATTTTGGCTGGCTATCAGCTTTAGTGATTTCAGCTATTAGCTTCAGCATTTTCAGCGGCCAAATTCATTCACACTAGAATTATCGCAGGTAATGCTATATATCTTGTTCATAATTATGTTAAAACGTGATGGTTTTAAAGTTTTAAAAATGTAGTTTTAGAGTGTTCAGTAAATGTTTATCTTGTTCAACCTGTGACCTATTTTTTATTTTGGATTATGGCCCCTTGTGCGATTGAGTTTGACACCCCTGCTGTGAATGGATCTTCTACAAATGAACAAGCCAAATAAAAGACACACTGAAAATGAACAGTTTAAACTGAAACTACACAACAGCTCACCATATGAAAGACTCAGCAGCTGTCGGGTTACTTAGTACCATATTTCTGGCTTTCATTACACTTTCTTAAGTTGCCTTCCTACCAGCTTTATCTTCCTTCATTGCATCCTCCTCTCTTTAAACAAAAGACTAATTATGGCTGTAAAATGTTTGGGTTTATGTTGTAAAATATAGGCTATTATTTTCTAGGGGGGGCCAGGAACTCTTGGCCTGAAAATATTTTCAATTGTTAAAAATAAAACACGTGGAATTAGCATGTTTATGTAGTTTGGTACAAAACCATAGAGAGCCAGAGCTGCTATAATGCTAACAAATGTAGAGTCACAGTGGTGTATTCTGCTAGCCTCTACCACCCATTCTAAAACTCAAAATTACCAGAAGGTCCAGTTCCTCTAAGTACATATATATATATTAGGGCTGTCAGATTTGTCGCGTTAATCTGACATGTGCTTGACGCCGACAATTTTTTTGACGCATTAATCGCGGATTTTTCTCATACGTGCCTTTCCATACCGCGCGCGCGGGCGTCCCTCATCGCCCTCTAACTCACCGGCTGCTCTCACTAGATCACGGGCGGGTCTACAACCACCGAGCTGCTAGCTAGAACCGGCTGGCGCTAGGACCTGGAGAGCTCCTGCACCCTAACCAGGCTCTGGTTCGCGTCCAGTACCACGTCTGGTGGTACCGGCTCGCGTCCGGCGCCGCGTCCCGAGAGCTGCGGACCCCCGACGTTCCGAACAGCAAGCGCACCGGGGGACGTTTTAAATGTTCTGGAGGTTTAAGCGTGATCCAGCCCCAGCATAGCGGTCTGTCTGCCGGCATATTCATGGCGTGAGCTCCGCTGGACACGTCGCTGCATCGAGCTGCAGCCAGAGAACGCGGCGGCAGTAACAGAATGTCAAACTATCCACAGTGTATCCCGCTTTTCTCAGTCTTTAATGTTTTAAAAACTAAAGTTCATTGGAAATGATAAATCTCTATTTCATTTATTACTGCAGTTCAGCAGAGGAGGAAAAGATTTGGTCCTGACAAAAAATGAACATGAAAGTGTTATGGAAATTTTATTTTTGATGTTTTTTATTTTATTTTACTGAACGTTGATTGAAGTTTTGAATTTAAAATGCCCTTCACTTGCACTTGGGCTTTTGTTAGGCATTTTATGTTACAGCCTTTTATTGTTAAGAAAGTTTATCTCAATACAATGTTACAAAATAAAGTATTTCTGATGAAAACTATTAATTTTATTATTCTTGTTTTCATAATTAATGTAGAACTGTTAAATTGTTAAATTTTTAAACTGCTAAAATGTTAAACTGTTAAATTCCACATTTTTTTCCTTAAAATAAGGCCACATATTAATTTGCGATTAATCGCGAGTTAATTCAGGACATTGCGATTAATCACGATTAAAAAAATTTAATCACCTGACAGCTCTAATATAAATATAAACTGATGCCTTTTTCAGATGCCAATATCCTCTGTTCAGAATGTCATTAAGAAATGTCAGACAACAGGAAGAGTGGAAGCTGCAGGATTGTGAAAAAGCAAGTCCAAACCCATGTTTGATCCCTCTAGAAAGACCTGCAGATTCTGGAGTTGTGCTACACTGTTTTACTGTCTGGATATACTTGTACAAATATGCTCTTTATAGAAGAGTCATCAGAAGAAAACCTCTTGTATGTCTTCACCACAAAATTCAACGTCTGAATTTGTTAAATGAACATAGAAACAAGCCTGATGCATTTTAGAAACAAGATCTGTGAACCGACCCAGTTCAAATGGAAGATTTGGCTGCAATGAGCAAAGGTACGATTGAAGAAGAAAGGGTACAGAGTTTAATGAAAAGAACCTCTGTCCAACCTTTAAGCATGGGGGGGATCAATCATGCTGTGGGCTTGTATTGCAGCCAGCAGCACAGGAAACGTTTCACCAGAAGGAAGAATGGATTCCACAACATGTCAGCAAATGTTGGACACTAACTTGATGTCATCTGTGAAAAAGTTGAGGAGAGGATGGTTTCTCCAAATGGATAATGATCCTAAACACACCTCAAAATCCATGCTCTCTTACATTAGGAGGCAGAAGGTTTTGCAGTGGCCTTCCCAATCACATGACCTCAACATCATTGAAAATCTATGGATAGACCTGAACAGAGCAGAGTAACACACATCCCAGAAGTCTCAAAGAACTGGAAGTCTTTTGTAAAGAAGAATGGACCAAGATAACTCAACCAAGTGTTTAGAGACTCTTGGCTGGCTACAAAAAGCCTTTAAAGCTGTGATACTTGCCAAAGGGGGCAGTAAGGTACTAACTCAATGCACCAAAACTTTTGCACACACCATTATTTGGTTTTCTTTTATTTTGAAAGGGTAAATGATGGAAATAAAGCCTATAATTTGTTTTGACATGTTAAAAGAATGTCTCATTTGTAAACTGATGCCTTTAGAAGATGTTTCCATCTTTCCTTGAGTTCTTCATGCACAGTACTAAGACATTTTGCCTGGGGTGCCAAAACCTTCGATCCCCACTGTATATATACAGTGTGTGTGTTTTTTTGGGTGCATGGGACTCTATTTTTGCAGTGCCTCTCTTTTCAATCTTACGAATTTCTTATTATGCCAGAACCAGGTTTTTACTCGCTTGTTTTGAAGCCAGGCTTGATTTCGAGAGATAAATGATTGAATAAATTTCCATTTAAGACTTTGATCAAACTTGCAGCCACGTCAGAGGTCAGACAGTGTTTCTTCAGAGTTCACTGAGGTCTCCAACTGCATAAAAACCTGTGATGTTGAAAACCACACAGCAGTAGATAGACATGACCTAGTAAACACACACAGGGGGGCGAGCCACGAGTCATGACCCGGGCCCCATTTCTAAAGGTCTGTACATGCAAAACATTAATCAAACACATAAGAATCAGCATAATTATGCAAAATACAAAATCTTTGACATAGTCTAACTTTTCAACTGTTAACACAGTAATTCTTGCAGAATGTAGCTGGAATTGTTGTGTTAACCGTTGAAATTTACAGTAAATCAAAAAACAAATACTGGAGCTCCGGTGGTAAAGGGTTAAGTTGTTGTAGTCAGTATGTTTCAGTTCAGGAAGCTGCTCAAAAGTCTTTCAGCGAGCTTTTGAAAGTAGAAGTACAAGAGTGACTGAAAGAGCAGGTGAGCGGTTCTGATGGGAACCTTTGACTGACATTTGGCCTGATGGACAATATGAAGCTGAAAACATCATTTCAGGAGAGGACTGGCTGCTGCTCAGAGGTTTAGAATCAGTGCTGGGCAGATTGCTCCAAAATATTAATAGTATCGATCTCAAGTTGGTGTTGGATCAATACCGGGCCGCAGATATCAATATATCCACTCTAGTTTCAAACTTATCTGTATCAGCAAAATTTCCATTTCTCCACTGTATCGGGCTAGCGAGCTCTACTGTAGCAAGCTCCACCGTAGAGAGCTAGTGAGCTCTGCTGTAGCAAACTAGCGAGTTCCACTGTCCACAGAGCAACTGGGTAGCATAGCGAGCCAACCCACTGAGTGTCCACTTAATCCAATGTGGGCAGACAGAGGTGGGACCACCACAGAAACTGTGGACAAACCCATTTGGGGTCCACATTTTCTGCCCACTTTTGAACCATATGGGGCCCACTTGGCCTTGCTGGCTGGGTATCTATTGGAATCAGTGCTGGGTCAATTGAGCCAAAATATTGATAGTATCGATCTCAAGTTGGTATTGGATCAATACCGGCCCGCAGATATCGACATTTCCACTCTTGTTTGAAACTTTTCTGTATCTTCAAAATTTCTATTTCTATCAGTTGTTTTTTTTTTTTAATAGTTAAATATTTTGTATTAATTTTTGTATCATAGTTCCTTGTTTCTTTTGGTTTGTCGACTGTTTTGCATTCACTTGTTCACTTTTTATTTAATTTCAAGAAGTTTTTGTTTTAATAATCTATTTTCCATTTAATTGTAAATATTGTCCTAATTCTGTTTTTGTTTATCAAGTACCAAGGCAAGTTTATTTGTATAGCACATTTCATGTACAGAGACAATTCAAAGTGCTTTACATAAAAAACATTAAAAGAAACAATCAAAAGAAATAGTAAAAATGTGATAATTAAAATAAAATTAAAAGAAAGTGAAAAGATTTTAATTTAGAACAAGCATAGATAAACAGTGCGGACGTAAACTTTTGAATACATATTAATCAAATGCAGCTGAGAACA